>NW_016690248.1:1049316-1090420 GCF_001604755.1 Lepidothrix coronata | reverse complement strand
GTAGGTTTGTTTAGAGTGACCTTCTCTTAGATGGATTGCCTTACAGGGCTGACGAGCTCCATCTGCCCGGGGGGCCGGGAATCGAACCCGGGTCGCAGCGGTGAGAGTCCTGCACCCTAACCACTAGACCACCAGAGGCCCAAATATTACAATACATCATATACAATCATAACTATCTTTTCTATGATAAAGCAATATTTACAATGGATCAAATCTCTTCTCCCTCCAAATAAAAGTCCAGGAGGGAAGAAGGAAGAGATCCTCTCCACTCTCAGAGCAGCAGTCTCTCTAGGGCACTCAACACAGACTTAGGCTGAAAAATAACCCATTACTGACCCCAAGGCAAGCAATGAAGACTGAGATGGATGGAACTAGTAGAAATTGCTGAAAAGAATCTCAGATGACTGAAATTTGTATTAGACTGAATTTATTTTTTTTAAACCATAGAGCACTTGAATAGAGATAAAGACTCAAACGGGGTCAACTCACAAGCATTCAACAATTCCATGTCTTTCTTTGATGACTGGTTCTTGGGTCACAGTGTTCTAATGCTGCACAGTTAAATAAATAAATAGGGCCATCAGGCCATCATTTGTGTCTCCAAGTTTCTGAGGTCAGTTTTGGGCACTCTGGGGTCTTTGGGTTTCTGGAAGAGCCATGGCTGAATTCAGGGATATCTGTAATATTGTTTTATTCAAAGTTAGCATCCTAAAAAAAGCAGAAACAAAAAAACAAACCACTACAGACTTGCCTTAAAAGATAGCTCCTAACTCAACAGCTCCAAAGTCTAATAAGTGCAATATAAACATCTTTCAAGCAAAACATACTGGTGAAATAATGTTTATTGTTTTGCAAAAATCAGTGCAATCTGCAGGGACTGAATCAAATAGCTGTACAGTCTACCCTGTGATTCATTTTGCTTTCATGAGTAAGGGATGCTAGGATGAAATGGAATATGCATGTAGTTGGAATGGTTGGAATATACATGGTGAGAAAATATAATCACTTTTTTTTTCAGCTTGGGATCTGACAGTGAGATATGTTTTCCATTGCTTTCATTAATGTATCAAAATGTTTCTGTCATGTGGTGAAAACCACTAATTCATGAAAGTGCAGATTAGATGCCACAACCCCTAAACTAACAGAGAACCTTTTATTTAGGTATAATTATGAAATACTACCATCACCCAGTCTTTTGCTGGCATGCAGAATTTGCTATCATCATTCACACATATATTTTTATGTGAGTTAGGCTTGCAGCTCATATTTTCAAAGTATCTGTGTCACTCTCTGAGCTCTTTTGCTTTAAAGTAAATATATTTGCATGAAAAAGATTCACAATGTCACCATCATCATTTCTTTACTCTAAAGTGGAGATGAGTCAAGCAGAAATTAAATTATAATCAAGTAATATCTATCTTACATGCAACTATCAGCCCCTTACTTGCCAGGACTGAGATAAGTAACATTAATTGTTTGAGCTCGTGATATGGGAAATGAGTTCACTGAGTATTGTAAGGCCAGTCTTTGCCCCATGAGGGGCAAAGACATTCCTGCTAGGGGTATGTCTACAGGAGAGGGCAAGCAAGTCCTGAGAGGGCTCTGAGCATCCTTGGAGCTGTACTGAACATGTGGCTACTCTAGAGCACAGGGAAAGCAAGACTGCTTCTGCCTACAGAACACCGCGGACAAATTCTAGTCAATATCCCCCAGTTCTTAAAGAAATGAAGTGCACATGCGTGGAGAAGAGGGCATGAGAGGGTTGTGGTCATGGCACTGCAGTGAATCTGCACATTTTTCTGTGCGGCCTTGGGCTAGTCTTTCCTTTTCCTCCCATCTTAACTCTCCTTCTGACAAACTGCAATAAAGATGCTGGCGTTTACAAGTGCAAGGTTGGCTTTCTATACGGTCATGACAGGTTTGCGTAGGTAGGGTCTTGACGGGCCATACAAGCACCAAGCCAGAGGGAGAGGGAGCAAACCAGAAAGGCTGACATGTTAAATGACGTATTGCAATAACAGTGGTATTTATTTGGGTTTTTTTTTCTAACTAGAAGAATTATAAAAGGACAGTAAAGCAACGGCAATCAACTTGTCACATCACAGCCCATTGCAGCTCTTCTTCTCTTCTGTGCTGTCACTGTGCACCCACTGAATGAATAGGCAAACCCAGCTTCATTTCAGCTTCGGACAAGCACTGTCAGTCACGTCTGACAACAAGCATTTGGTGCCCATTTTTAGAAAGATTTTAACAGATCAGTCTTTATCTGGTGGTTCAAAGAAGCAGTTCCATCTGCGTGCAGCTTCATACTTGCAAATGCTGTGCTTGATCTTTAAACGTATCATTGTTCTGAGTCACCGGCTGCTTCTGTTTTAATGTAGGTGATCTGATTCACCAAAGTAAGTTAATAATATGACTGGGGAAAATTAAGTTCCTATTTCTATGAAAGCATAAATGTTATCTGAGATGGTGACATTTACGATTCATGGAAAAATATGATTTGTTTTATATGCAGTTGTTGAGCTGCCAAGGAGCTTTTTTTATTTTAGCAATTTAAGCTTCTCTATAAAGTAGATGATTTAAGACAGGCAGAAGATGTCTTTTCCTCACTGATCCATTATGCCTGCCTTTTCCCTTTACTCCTGCTCTGCAGCAGGTGAAGAAGCAGCAATGGCTAGAAATCATCGGATAAACATACACAGCTCATTTTTCTTTGTAATATGAGGGAGGGAGAAGAAAACCTTATAAAACACAGAACCATAAAAAAAAAAGGAACAGACAATTCTATCATGATGGATAACACTTACACAATTAAATAAAAATACACTTGCAATACTAAAGAGCAGAGCACATTTCATTTTTATCTGCAGTGTCACTCTCCTAATGGTTTCTGTCAAAAAACCTAACCAAAACAAATCTGCGAAGCAGACAAAGTCTCAGGTTTCAGGGATGCAGAGTTCTGCCAGGTGGATCAGAAAAGTAGGTCAGTGGGTCATTAATGCAAACCTGACAGGAAATAAACCCCAACCTGCTGAAAAAGAAGAGGTTTAGCACAGTCGTCCATTCGATACACTCCCTGCATATCATTTTCTCTAAACAGGCATTGCAGTTCAAGCACTGCAAGCTAAAATGCAGATCTGAGGACATCTCAGACTGAAATACATTCATCCCCTCATATTGTGTGCAGACCTCACAAATCACATTACATAGATGGTGGGGTTTTCACACTCAAAGAGCAACATATATTACAATTTCTGTGTGCCTGAGTACACTGCAAATAATTTTCAGAACTCCTCGCAGTCTTATTTCTATTACTGACCAAGTCACTTAACCCTTAAAATGGTTTTCATCTTCCTATATCCCCCTAAAAGCCTGGAGTATTTTCGACATTTCACTTTCCAAGAAGACTTTATAGATGAAACACTGGCGATTTCCACCTGCAGCCTTGCACCTTTGACTGCTTTGCAGCTTTCCTCTTATACATGGTGGGGAACATGTGGTGGGGAGGGAAAACGAGTCCTGTTCCCTTGGGCGTGGAGGGAGCTCCTCAGTACCCTGCAGACAACCCCTCTGCACACCCTGCATCCCTGTCTGCTGCTTGTCTGGTTCCTTTTCTGCCATCTGCCTTTTCCAGGCCACCCCAATGGAGACCCACCAGTGGAAGCCTTTGCTTTCAGGCTTTCTGAATCTGTTTCCTCTTAGTCTACCTTACTTGGTATAGAGCTGTGGGTTTTTTGCTGTCAAACAAATCTGGGTTTTTTTACACATTTTTCTCTTCTGATCAAAGAATCAAGCATGGCTGGTTTTGGTTTGTGGGTTTTTTTCACATTATTGGCTTTATTAGAATTTCTTGAATTTCTTGGTTTGTACTGTTTTAGTATGGCACCTAGTTTTTTCATCTCTCTTACTTTTTTTTTATTATTATTTTTTGCATCAGAGTTTTGTATTTCCTCTCACCTTGAAAAGTCCATTTGAGGAAATTCAGAGTCAGTGGTTAAGAAATCTGCTGCACCTTGAAAATCCTTGGAAATCCTTCATGATACATTAGTTCTCAGAAACATCTGACAAACAAAAGGCCTTTGGTGATTAGAGGCATTAAAAAAATGTATGTAAGCAAGCATAGAAATTTGGAGCTAAGATTTATTATTTATCATCCATACAATAATTTCCTTGCACTTCTTCAACTTTCCTTTTGGCTGGCATTATATCTTTTCTGGGCAACTCGAGAACCTGAATGCAGATATGGCATCTTAAAAAAAAAAAAAAGAACTACAAGCCAGGCACATCCTATATATTGTCCTGCCTGATTTAGATTAAACTTTTCTGAAATGACAAGATAATCAACCAAATGGTGCGTGCAGCAACAGAGGTCACCGTGTACATTAAAGCACTGTAGCACATCCCTACTTAATACCAAGGTGGATCTGGGTGCCTACTAAGATCATGGACCTGAATATCTTGTTCTGGCCAGGACAGCTTGTGGTCCTTTGAAGGGTCAAATAATTCACCTGGCGCAGACAGGAGGTCTACAGTAGGAGGAGGAATGGAGGTCAAGCCTCCTGGTTCCATGTGTGGTCCTCGCTGCTCAATTGATTAGCAGGTAATTGCTTTTATGTGTCTGGAATAGTGTATAATAGACTCATGGATACCTACAGGTTGTAGATACTGATTTGAATCCAAATCATTTAAACAATTGTTTCTAATTATGATTTCACTCATTAACCGAAAATGGCTAATCCTTGTTTGCTGCTTGTTTTAAATTTATACTTCTAGAATATTTCCCCACACGTAGGCCTGTACTAAATAATTGATGTGCATTTATATTTCTTTTTGCACAACTAGAAAGTAAACAAAATCCACATCAAATTATCTGTGTAGCTGTGGTTTACAAATATTTATTCAGACCCTTTATTTGTGAGGCACTTAATTTTGAAATGCCAGACAAAGCTTCTCTTATTTATTAGATGATGCCTCCTTCTTACTTCAATTTAAATGAAAATGGAATTAATTAAAATACCTGAAATCAATGCTTTGTTATTGTTTGAATCCTCTCAGTAAAACTAACTTAGACGCTCTTTATGTGTGGGACAAAGTGAATGTGCTATAGCACTTCGATCAACTAAAGAGTTTTAATAAACAGAGGAGGTAACATTTCTCTTTGTCTAATTAAATTGATTATTTATGGTCACCTACCTTTTGCTTATCTTAGAACTAGTACTTTCATCCTTTCACATTAGCTTTTACTCACTAGGGGTTTTTTTTTGGTTTTTAAGTGAGTACTTGGCTTTCAATTTAAATGATCTAGTTCTTGACCAGAGCTACTTGAAAAAAAATGTAAATCAGAAAATGTTCCATTTGTACTTACAGTAGAAATTACCTCTGATTAAAAAAATATTTGTCACAGTACCAAACCCCACTTCCAAGACTTTACCAAATATCTTCCCCTAGTTGTAGGATGTCTTTCTTCAAAACCATGACTGCAATCATATAGTTTGTTACTTTTACTGTAATTTATATTATTCTAACATATGATAATGAACTTCGACTTTCCCTTATGTTGTCATATTTTACATTTTATTTTTAAGCAATTATTGGTTTAAAGAGAAAAATTGGATTTAATTTCAACTATAATATCCACATTTTTAATAAAAAGAGTAATAGACTTTCATCAGTACAGCAAGGTGATTACACCAAAAAAACAACATTTCTCTCACCATATATGTCAACTTATTTTATACAGTAATATCTTGAAAGTATAATTTTATTAATTATCTCTCTAAGATTTGCAGGTGCTTCAGACATGGTCTATTGATGAAGGAACATACTAAAAGTGCAGTTTAATTTCTACTCAAATCCCATGTGTAAGTCCTTGTGGAAACTGGATTAAAAAAAAAGAATTCGCTGGGTGTTTTGTTAAACTGAGGGCCAGAAGAGGGATGCCAAACAATTTAAAGAGATTAAGGATCATTGCAGAAAGTATAAGTATTTATTTGAAATCTCCAAGTGTTATGAAAATAAAAGGCAGAGAAGCAGTCGAAAAAAAATTAAATCTTTGTTTTAACCAATGGGTTACAATGCAAAACAATGATGATGAAAGAATGACGTGCAATGAGGTCCTGCTATTGAAGTTGTCGTCTTGGTTTTAGAGGTCATCTCAGACTGCAGATGCCAATTCACTCTTTCAGTGCCACGCAAAAATAGGTAGGGCTATGAGGGATTTTTCCAGTGCCCAAGCTCCAGGTTGTCAGGTATCCACCTGGACCCCCTCCCCTATTGCTCCCCATTTAGGAACTCTTGAGGACAGATCCCCATGGGGTGAAATGGTCCTGTCTTGATGGAGTTACAGTGTTACATCAGCTGAGTACCTGTCCTCAGCACACACCCTACTGGTGAGCCAGCAAATGTGTGTTATACAGCAGGAATTATCTTTGAAATGAATTTCTAAAACAATGCATTTAACATATGAAAGCCTGGGAATCCAAAATGAAAGTTTTTACATACTTGGCATTCATTTGTAAGTTGGCAGTGACAGCTTTCATCCTACAGAAAACATTTTTTATCTCATGAAAGTTGAAAATAGCTTTGTGCAATACCGGTGCCTCTCGCTAAGATGGGGCTTTTCATCCGTGACCTACTTTGCTTTCTGCACAATATACCTAATGAGTAATAATGACTTCGGAAAGGGCAGCGCTGAAGTAACGCCTTAAGATGCTGTCTGTGAAAACATCAAACAGAATATTTTTCGTCAGGCTGAATAAAAGAATCTGGTTACAGCACACATGAGTTTAAGACTTAAACAACACTCAGCTGATGGGTGAAGGCTCTCTGCACCAGTCAGCTGTCGCGGCGTGGGGCCGGTGGTCGTGCTGTGACAGCGCGGCAGTGGTGCTGTCAGTGCCCCAGGGGGCCGTGCAGCACACAGGCATCCCTGTGAGCATCGTGGCACCCTCTGGCACAGCAGCGCAGGAACCTGTCCCCGCTTGGCTGTCTCGGGGGCAGCAGGGCACCCGTGAGACTCTGCATCCTGCAGCCTTTCGGGTTGGAGAGAGACTTGGAGGGAGCAAGGACTGGGACTGAGCAGGTGCGAGATGGATTAGGGAGACACAACAGATAAGGGTACAAAACTCCACCCTCACTTGCAAAGCTGCTCTGTCTTTTACTGGCCAGTCACTCACTGGCATGGCCCATTCCCCATCTAAATTTGCCCATCTGCTCTTCTGTAGCCCTCCTTTACCTGTCACCACTCTCCAACTGAGAGCCAGAGCTATGTGACAGCCACCTCCCTCTTTCCTTTGCCATGGGGCCAATGCACAGGTCCTGCTTCTTCAGCCCTCGTTGGGTCCCTGGGTTTGCTTTCCTTTGCAAACCCCCAGCCCATAAGCCACCCCTCCCACTTATGAAGGATAAAGCTCTGCCCCTTCTCACTCTCCCTGTTCTATTTGTACTCCAACATCCTAGATGATGTTTAGTTTCATTGCAGTAGTCTTGGTTTGATAAAGAAGGTAAAATATTTCTTTTTTATAGTTATTGATATTAAAATTCTCCTTTTCTTTTTAGTCTGGAGTACTCTGATTTTGCAGAAGTGGAAAAGATATGGTTTTTTTCTTCTTGGGTGACTGAACCTTTGTTATTGCAAAGATAATTTATTTTGTTCTTCTCAGGTGAGCTGAGAATACTCTTGACAGCAGGGGTATTCCTTGTGAAACTGTATAGAAGGAAAAGGACTTTATATATCAAAAATGCATGCAAGTCTCCATTTCAAAAATCCACGCAAGCCACAACACTGTATCATTTTTCTTTCTTTCTGTCAGCAGACGTCTTCGAGTTTTCACACCAGGCAAACTTTGAATTGTATTTTGCTTCTTTGCCCATGGAGCATAATCAGAAACCTGAGGATATTGCATGAAAAGCACAAAATGCCTCCCTGAACAATGAAGAGTAAATAGAGCAGGCCAAATGACAGGCAGCTGAGAGGAGAGAGGAGCTACAGAAGGAAGATGAGTTGCAAGTTTGCTGCTGCAGGCGAGGAGAGGACACAGAGGGGAGTTGTGACCTCCTCAGCCTCCAACACTGCCTCAAGAAAAAGTTTCTCGCTTCAGGCACAGCTCAAGATGAAGGTTGTTCTGGGGGATTCAACATGCAGGTGATCAGCAGGTCAGACTTGGGAACAAATTCAATTTCATACCAGTTAGTATAAACCAGTCCTGAGGAAAACAAAGCCATGAAAGCTATGTGAACAAGAGAAGAACAGCTGACTTCCCTCACAATATGTCTAGTAGTATAAAGGAGTATTAAGATGCTGATATTCTCAACGTTCACAGTAGCTGCAAGGCCCCTTTATAATACTGACATGATCTGAAGGGGCGTTTGTTTAAGTGAAAACCATATCCAGTGCCTTAAGTAGGTCAAGTTCAAAGCCTAGTCAATATTTGAAAAATCTGTGTAAGTTAAAGAGGCAATGAGAAAAATTAGCATGTGAGCCCACTAGAGCTTTTCTTTACAACTGCACTTTTCATGGGGAAAATGAGGACAGTACACAATGAATCGGTATTTGTGTCCCAAATACCCAACTCCTTCTCTAATTTTTCCATAAGAAAAAAACAAAAATAATTCAGACGCACTTTTTCTGAACATTTACTTGATTGTCCTTTTTTCTAAATTAGGAAATGGAAACTTTGATTTTCCATCGTAACTTTGCCAGAAAAATCAAGAGCTAAAAGTGAGCTTGATTTAACTTAATTCCCAAACTTCTACTGTACATCCTAATTACAGTATATTGATGTAACTGGGAAAAGCTGGATACCAGATATACACACCACAAAATATAGACAATGGATGACAGGAGAAGCCTTTCAAACCAATAACTAAAACTGTTTCTTCATTTACAAAAAGCTGAAATGGAAGAATGATCTAAGTGATGTGGGGGATGGCAGGGCAGGGAAGGAAAGGAAGAAAGGAAGGACAGCTCATGTCAGCTCGGGCCGGTGACATTTAGGCATAGTTTCCCTTACGTTCCTCTTTAGCCAGTGTACTTCCAGAGAGCAGCTCAGAGCAGATGTTGTGAGTCATCTTTTGGCAGAGCCTCTTGATGAGCTACAGTGGTATTTCAGTTCAGATTAGGAGTGCACTTTGGGAGGAACTATCCCAATTGTCCCCACTTACAACACTAGTTTTCATGGCCGAGCAACTCTTGGCTTCCAAAGGAAACAAAACTGGGGGAGGCACTCCAGGAAGGCACTCAAAGTGCTACAGCCACAGGAGTACACATGCTTGGCATGTAGGACTGACCAGGCCGAGTTTGAAATAAAATATGTTAAATTTGAAGAAGTGGGCCTCAGCACTGACTGCTTTACTCTGTGGCTCCACAATACTTTTTACCATAGCTGCAACTTCTGTATCTTGGCATGCAGAGAGCCTACGGAGCACTTGTCTCAAGCAGCTGAGTTTAGCACCCAAAGGTACCTGGTGTAAACATCCCTCAGTGCACCTTCCAGCTGCAGCTGTTCAAAAAGCCAGCACCATCCGTGTGATGCCTGCCAGGATGCTCTCAGAAGGACATACTGTTGCAGGGACAAGTCCCAGCAAGCTGAGATTGCCTGTAAACTCTGGCAAAAAGTTCAAAAGGTGCATGATGAGCCACAAACACTTTCTCACCTTGGTCACTATTTAAACTTTCCAGTTTGACAAAAATTAATTTATTGAGTCAGTGCAAAAACTTGTAGGTTAGTCTCCTGATCATAGCAAGCATGTTTCTGTGATTCATCTGGGTGCAGAGCTCTTGCTGAGAGGGAGTAACCAAGGGCCTTTGTCAGGAAGGGTTTCTGAAGCAGGTTCAAGATTTTCAGATTAATTAATAAAGAGGAAGATGGAAAGGAAGCAAGATACCACGTGGAAAGAAAGCATAGTTATTTACTGGATGCTGTTTTGCAAAGCTGCACAAAATTTGGATTCTGAGGCTAAATTACAAAATTCCCACTGCTGTTAGTGAGGCCAGAATGTGATCCTTGTGAGTCTGGGATTTTTAGCCCAGAGCTTTTCATCAGTATTTGACCCAAGTAAACCACTAGACTGAAACCAGACCAAAGTAGAGATGCATTTATGCCAACAGAGACTCAATAAGATGAACATCAAATTCAAACGATATTACAATATTTATTTATTTCAGATTTATTTTATTCTTAAAAGAACTTAATAGGGTTTTTCTGTGTTCAGTTGTAATTCTAGCTGCAACACCAAAGCCATACCTGAGTTTAGCCAAGAAAATGAACCAACCACAAACCATAACAGCACTTTTCAGCTGACAGTCTTGGTTATGTCTCTAAAAATACTTCAGATATGAGGCATGTTAAATAGTATTTTGTTAAGGTAAAGAGAAGAGAGAGAGCATTACAGAGACACATGATTTTTCTTGTATTTCATATTAACTTTAAAAATATAAGGATTTTTTCAGTGCCACAGCATGAACAATGAACTATAGTAAAAGCAGGGACATGGATGACAGTCTTTATTTGAGTCTGAAACACATTTCCTTCTTTCCAAAGAAAAACATGGTGTCGGTACAGTTAAATAATTGTACTGTTTTGAAAAGTTCACTGTAGTTTTCCATAGACAAATACGCACAAGTGCTGTAAGGGAAGAAGTGAATACTAACAAATTGTCTTAGCTGCCTCATACTGATTCCTAGGCAACACTGATGTACTTCAGTTTTACACTTCACTAAGGATAAACAATGTGGCAAAACATTGAAAGTTATGCAAACATGGTTTCAGGATCTCATCTATGAGATCCTTTTGAAAACTATCTTTTTTCTTACCTAATGCCCTCACAAGAGTAAATTTCTCATTACATTTCTGCCAACTGCAGAATTCCAGTCAAGTGAGAAGAAATAATGAACAACATTACAGCGACCAGAGAAAAGAATACATGAGAAATTCAAAGTATTTCCCACTACCCCTGCTGCATAAATATGCACTTTCCAGGAAGAAGAGAGAAAAGGTAGCAAGGATATTCCTTTGCCCACACCAATCCTGACCCCACAGCCAAGATGCTGAGACTTGTTCATATATACAGCTGCCTGCTGCTTGTAAGCCACTCTGGAATGGTCATGGTAACATCATGTCTCTTCACTGCTTGTTAAATTGAAAAGAGGGACTGAAGATAACAAGAATACTTTGGTCTCATGCAAACGTGAGTGTTTGAGTGGTCTGTCTCTTTCTTTGGAGATGGTAGTGTCCCGCAAGCACTCCTTACCTTTGGAGGACCTATAAACCAGCCCCAAACACCTGAGAGCCATGGAGTACAAGCAGGGTATCACCTCTTTATGCTATTTTCCCTAGCAGGTAAAACTTCTGCATTTATTTTTGCACTTGAAAAATCTCTGCAGACCACTTGGTGTTTTCCACGTCATAGAAAAGCAGTATCCTGTCTGCCTTCAGAGATACACTCCCAGTGTCCCAGGCTGAAATACTTCTATGCCTGATCCATTGAGCCTCCAATACTTTGGGTAAAGGCTAAATCAGACATGAATTTGAGACTGTTAAAGCTGTTTAAGTTATCCATAGAGTATAAGCAGTGCGTACCTTTCATTGTAAAATTCCTTGATTCTTAGTGTCATTACTAAATATGAGTATTTGGCTTAGGTTTATTAAAAGAGCCCTTGGATCTCGACAGACTTCCACATTTGTCTGAGTTTTTGTCCTCAGGATGAAATCATAGAATGATTTAGGTTGGAAAAGACCTCTAAGATTATTGAGTCCAACCAAAATGTATTATCTCAGGGAGTTTTGACTAAAGAATGACCCAAGAAACCAGTCAGATACTTGAGTTTTGAGCAGTTCAGAGAAGGGCTGAGAGACAGGGAGCCTGAAAGGCACAGTTAGCAGTTGTCAGTTGGACTCAGATTGGCAAAGTCAGCTCAAATGCAACTGCTGCAGTAGGATTTTGATTTCAAAACTCAGATGTGGGAAAAGAGGACATTAAAATGGAGTTGAATAGTCACATAAAAACCCAAATCGGGATGTTATTTTCTCTTAGCAGATGGTTTGTTTTTTTCACAATACTTCTTGCAGCCAGTTTGACAGTGTACCAGTGCAGAACTAATGCTGTCAGAGCCAACTACATGTACTGCAGCATACAACAAAGTAAGGCACTACTGTGAGAAAGTTTGCCTCAAGGCTATATTTCTAATAGACATTAAGGCCATAAGATGGAAATAAAATCTGTGAAATAAGCATTGAAGAGATGCATTCACACAATGAAAAAAATTAAACTGAGGGCAACATTTTTGGTGCAAGCAAGGGGCAGAACCAAATATACTGCACTGAATTAAGTTTCTGGTGATAGTTAGCTTTAGCTAGTAATCTAAGTTTGCTCTGAAATCTTTCTGTGAGTCCGTTTTTCTAAACCCACCATTTCTTCCTCTCCCTTGCAGGGCAGAACTAAGATCTTCTTGATTTGCTCTTCCCTCCCTTCCCTCTCACCTTTCCCCTCATGTTCATAGGAGATCAGGCTTCATTGCTTTGACTTCTTGCAGAATGGCTAGTTTACAGTGGTGTCATTATGCTTTTTGGGTTATAGGACAAAGTCCCTGCCCCAAGGAGCTCCCAGAGTGTGGAAACACAATGCAAGTAATCATGGGAGAGGGAAAGCCGTGTGAATGCGCCCAAAGCAGAAAGGAGAGGAGGAAAGCTCCCCAGGGCCCAGCAATTAAGGCTGTATATTGGTAGGACAGATGCTTATTTCTTCTCTCTCCTCTTCTTTCTCTCACATGCACACAAACATGTTCATTTAATGATTGCAGGCAAACACAAGCATAGGCTTTCTTGTAGGACCAAATAGAAAGAAGAGGCTGATTATGAGGATGCTATTGCTATACCTTCAGCTATAGCAAAGGGAATACTGAGAGCTGCTGGAAAAATAAATTGGTTTTTTGCATCAAAGTTCTGTTATATTGAAAATGTCCCACTGTGCGAATTCCTCTGTGAAAAGAAAGCAAGAAGAACTGAATTTGGAATTAGTTCTGGTAAACTGTAAAGGACTAAGGCTTTCCAGAATTGAAGTACTGAGACGGATTGCAGGCTGAGAAGGATTACATTAAAAAAAAAAGCAAAAACAGCCTAGAAAACCACTTTCAATCTAGCACATTTCAATTACTGAAATTATTTAGTATTGGACCTTAATTTCTTTAAGCTTCTTACTTTGACAAGAAGTTACTGAACACTGAAAGATTTAGAGCATATAGAGTTCCTCCTGCAATGACTCTGTGTTCATTGGTATGTAATACAGGGAGGGAGATTTCCATGCTACCTTATCACTGAGAAATCCATTGGAAAAGAATCATTTTTCAGACCTAACTTTCCACAGCAGAAGTGAGATCAGCCTGTATGTACGTATTTTGAGGCTGTAGTTAATGAGCAGAATTAATTGCATTAGTCTTGTAAAGGCCTCATCTTTCCCAACCTTGAATTCACACTTAATGATATTTTATGATGTGAAGTCTTCTGATCTTGAATAGCACGGCACTTTAAAAAAACCCTTCTATTATCATTCTCTCTGTCAGAGAATAACTAGATGCTCAAAACAGTTTTGCCAGGGATAAAAAATTGGGGAAGTGATGATAAAAATAAATTATCGGTATGGGTACCACTTTGCCTTCTTGATTAGGTCCCTGTAATGAAAGAGTTGTTGGGATTCTGTGCTCTTACAAACCCAGGCAACTTAACACTTCCTTAGGAAGCAGAGCCAAGTATCAAAGGTCAGGATAAACTGTATGGGTTCAAGAAACAAGCCAGATAAGGAAACTGCTCATCCCTGGCTGGGGCCCCCACTGTGAGGATCTTCCCTGTGGTGGTGGACTGTGGCTGAACAGCAAGCTGACATCTGACTGGTAGGATCCTCACTTAGTGTGAGCCTTTGTTCTGCCTTTTCCCTCATCCTGCTTACAAGCAGACAGCAACACCACTGTGCTTAGCAGAAACAACTGGCATGGCAGATGCATCCTGATTGCTCCCAGATTTCTGCCTAAGAGGAAGATGTTTGCTATTATTGTACAGTAATTCAGTCTTTTGAAATTCCAGTTCTTTGAGGGTAAAGTGCTTCCAGCTCAGATCTTTGCTCTGACCTTTTTTGGAAATTACCTACCTAAGGAGCCCTGTCAGGCTCAATGGTTATTAGACCACACTTCAGTGCAGTATTTGGAAAATCCAGCATGTGTACAGCTCTTTGTGCATAAGTGCTTTGCTAAATAATGGTACCTTTGTGTGGCTCTCACATTCAAGGCAAGCTGAGCCCCAGAGCTCCAGGTGAAGCCCCAGAAGGAAAAGGAGTTGGTGACAAGGCCATACTGGATGAGGCCTTGAGCAACCTGTTTCGGTTGAAGGTGTCCCTGCCTGTGGCAAGGAGGTTGTAATTAGGTGGTCTTTAAGTTCCCTTGCAACACAAACCATTCTGTGATTCTATGATTCTATGACAAAACAGGGCTCCTTGCTTTCCCTGGTGACCTTGCAGGACTGCTGAACATCTTTTTTGTTCCAAGGAAAAGGTGTGCAGTCTTTTCAGCCAGCTGACCATTCATTAGAGGATGGCTCTGGGTGGCAGCCCTCTGCCTCACATCATGAGGAGGGGAAAGACAGTGTAGAGCAGTCATTCTGCCCACATCTCACCAAAGGATGGAAGAAGGTGGCTGTGGAGAGCAGACTGCTGCTGTTGCCCCAGTACAACACTGAGTCATCTGCAAGCCAGCCAGGAAGGCGAAGCACGCAGATGGGTGTCCCAGCAGGCTCCTATCCTCATGGCTGCCTAGTGCTCTGCACTGCTTAGCAGGTCTCATCAGCCATCTTTAGGTTGAAGATGGGGAGGTTCCCCTTATCCTTTTGCTTATTAGCTGCTAATTTACTCTGTAAAAAGATATTTCAGGCTTGGACTCATTCTCAGAACTCATCTCATGGCCAGTCTTCGCGAACGAAGATTTGGGAAAGGTCATTACCCTTTGAGCCTGCACAGTGGTTTTTTAGGTGAGACACAGTGTGCGCTGAACTGAGCCCACCCTTTAATCCTAAGGTTCATCTGCTGGGGCCGAGCGAGCTCGGACGGTGGCAGCAAAGTCCTCAGGACGTAGGTTTGTTTAGAATGACCTTCTCTTAGATGGATGGCCTTACAGGGCTGACGAGCTCCATCTGCCCGGAGGAGTTCCCTGACCGGGAATCGAACCCGGGCCGTGGCGGTGGGAGCGCCACATCCTAACCACTAGACCACCAGGGGTCCTCCTAGGCTTGGACTACAGCCAAGACAAAACACAATTTTCTGGACCTTATGATTTAAGATCAAGCATACCCAGAGCATAGAACAACAGATGATGGTCAAAGATGTGGTGAAAGACGAATGCTGGCAGAGAGCAAGGAAGGGAGTCCAACTGCAGCTTGGGCAAAAGCAAAAAGAAAAAGCATGGCAGGCTCCTGTCATCCAGGTCTGAAGAGCTCCCACTACTTACACCATCAGCAAGGAGAAGAGCATGTTTCACAGCTCTGAAAAACTATGTCCCTTCTTTCTGGAAATATCAGTGCATCTCCTTGCTGCAGCACAGAGATCAATTTTAGAGAGGCATCCCAGCATCTCACATTTTGTTGAGATATTTTTGCTTTTTATGGATTACTGGAGAAGGTAAAATCTTCACCTGAGCTCAAAACCATCTGGAAATAGAGGGGAAAAAACAAGTGAAGTTCCAGCTGCATTTTTTTCTGTATCTGCAAACCAAGTGTTCCAAGGAAAACGAAGATGTGAGAAAAATTCCTCTCACTATTGACAGTGGAAGCCTCTGAGGCATTTCAGGTGCTTTATTGCTTTCAATTAACTCAAGCAGGGAAAGTTAACGATAAAACTGTAGTATGGAAATGTTAAAAGTGCCAATCCCCACATAAAAATGATCAGGAGAGAAGTCAACACAGCAAGACATATGGGGAACTCACATACGCTTGCTGTTCCTGTTGCAATGCTTGTTGTAACCAGATGAGGATGAAACACAAACATGCCTTGAAATCATAAACTGGAGAGCTGAAATTTATTTGTAATTTACTTGCCTAAATCAGTAATCTTCATAAAGATGTCAAATGAACCTAGAGCATGCTGTTAAAAATGACTCAAGATACCAAAGGTGCCAATGGCAGCACTGGGTGCTGTGGTAGTTTGAGACCCCTAAAATCCAATTCCCGAGCCCACATCCCCCTCCCACATCTCAACCCAGTGTGAGATGGGTTTTCCAGACACAACACAAGACTCAATATGGGGGGAAAGGGAATTATATTACAATCACTGTACAAATAAATATTACAATACATCATAAACATAATCTTAACTATCTCTCCTATGATAAATCAGTATTTACAATGGATCAATCTCTTCTCCCTACAATAAAAGTCCAAAAGGGAAAAGGAAAGATCCTTTCCACTCTCAGGGCAGCAGCCTCTCTTCTTCCATGCAGCAGCTGTAGCTGGACTGTTGAAGCTGGATCTCTTTCCAATAAACACAAGGGGGGTCTCTTCTACCCCTCTCAGCTCTTCAACTCCAATCGAAGGTCTCTCTTCTGTGGGCTGCGTAGCAGGGACAGAACTCGCTTCACCACATCATATCATAGGGTGGACCTCCATGAAGGTCCCTTCCTCAGGGGATTCAAGCTCCCTTAAGTCAGAACGTCTCGGGCAGCTTTCAATTGAAAGCCTTTGCCTCAACCGTTCTATCAGAGCTCCTGTGCTCTGTGTCAGCTGCTGCCAGTTTAGCAGCAGCAGTGGGGGGGGCAAGGTCACCCCCTCCGCATTCTGTCTGGCCGTCCCAGTCCAGCTCCAGGACATCTTGAGCTTCTTAGCTCCTCTCTCTCCGGTGCTGCTGTACTCCAAGACTCTTCTCAAATAGGAGTCCATCTCCTCCTCCTCTCTAGGAGGTCTCAGAGGGGTTTGGGGAGTTTGTTTCAGTTCTTACCCCAAAACTCTGTCTCTGTAGAGCTTAGTTCTCTCTCTCTCTCTCTCTCTCTCCATTAGAGATCTCTGTCTCTCTGCTTAGTTGCATGCTTGTTTCTGCTGCTTCTTATCTCCTTCTGGCTCTCTGCCACTGTTCTCCATCCACTGCTGCTCTGCCGCCGCTTTTCAGTATCTCCTGCTGCCCACTCTCAGTGGAGAAAAACTCCCAGCTTCTCAGTCACAGACCTCAGTCCAGTTTAAGACTGTTTCTGAGTTTCTATGACCCCAGCCGGGGGCTGGGGGGCTGTGGCCCCCCAGAGGGGCTCCTGCCCTTTCTCCTCGTGGCTCTACAACATGGCCACTCTCCTCCAACAACAACTACAACACCCTTCTTTTCCAGTCTGATGTGATATGTTTATATTTTGCAGGAGCGCTCATTGGCTGAACCCCAAGGGACACCACCCCCTCAGGGGTTACCATTTTTTTTAACTCCAGGGGGAAAACTTTTTTTCCCCCACCATAGGTGCTCTGAGGTATCAGTGAGAGCAAAGCTGTCTCCACAAACACCTACCTCTCTCTGCTGACTTGACAGGGCTCTTGCATAGTTCAGGGGTACTTCACGATGCATGTAAAATAAAGTGGTAAATGAGGTGCCTCTGACAAGTGATTAGAACTCTTCCCCAAAAGCAATACATTCAATTTAGGAAGTAGGAATAGGGGTAGAAAACAATGTCTGCCTGTATTTATGAGATACATTAGCTGAAAACAGGTACCGGTCTTTACCAGTTACCAACCAAAACCAGGTCCAGAATGTAGATAATATTTTTTTCCAGCACAAATGCAGGATTTGGAAATTGAATGCAAACCTGGAAGAAACAGGGTAGCTGCAAATACACTCTAGAACAGTGTTCCCCATACTTTCAGATGTGCTCCATAAAAATTTGTATATTGCCTCTCCTGCCCATTTAGAAACAATCCTGGAGAACCTCGAAGGAACACTTTGCCCCAGTCCAGGGTGTTGTTTGACAGCTGGCTGAACAGGAGGCAGCAGTGTGCTCAAGTGGCCAAGAAGGCCAATGGCATTCTGGCCTGTATCAGGAATAGTGTGTCAGCAGGACTAGGACAGTGACTGTCCCCCTGTACTCGGATCTGGTGAGGCCAGATGTCAAGTACTGTGTCCAGTTTTACGCTCCTCATCGCAAGAAGGACATCAGGGTGCTGGAGTATGTCCAGAGAAGAGCAATGGACCTGGTGAAGAGTCTAGAAAACATGTCTTATGAGGAGCAGCTGAGGGATCTGGGGTTGTTTAATCTGGAGAAAAGGAGGCTCTGGGGGCACCTTACTTCTCTCTACAACTACATGAGAGGAGGTTGTAACCAGGTGGGGATTGGCTTCTTCTCCCATGTCTCAGGTGAAAGGACAAGAGGAAATGGCCCTAAGATGAGCCAAGGGAGGTTCAGGTTAGAAATTAGGAAAAAACTTCTCACAGAAAGAGTGTTAGGCATTGGAATAAATTATCTGGGGAGGTGGTGAAATCACTGTTTCTGGAAGTGTTCAAGAGGTGTCTGTATGTGCCACTTGGGGATATGGTTTAGGGGTGATTATGGTGTTCCTAGATTGACAGTTGAACTAGATGATCTTGAAGTCCTCTTGCAATCTTGATGATTATGTGACTTGTGACCCACCTGGAACAGGCTGTTCCTGAAGGACTGCACCCTGTGGAAAGGACCCACACTGAAGCAGTTTGTGAAGAACTGCATCCTGTGTGAAGGACTTTTTTTGCAGAAGTTCATGGAGGACTGTCTCCTGTGGGAGACACCCCATGTTGGAGCAGGGGAAGAATGTGGGGACTCCACCCCCTGAGGAGAAAGGAGCATCAGAGACAATGTGTGATGAACTAACTGTAACCATCATTCTCTGTTCCACTGCACAACTGACAGGACGGAGGCAGACAATTTCAGACAAAAGTTAAGCCTGGAAAGATGGGAGGGTGGGGAGAAGGTGTTTTTAAGATTTGGTTTTATTTCTCATTATCCTATTCTTATTTACTTAGTAATAAATATAATTAATTTTTCCCCAAGCTTTGCCCATGACAGTAATTAATCCCTGTCCTTATTGACTCCCAAGCCTCTCATTATATTTTCTCTCCTGCGTCCAGCTGAGGAGGGGGAGATATAGAATGGCCTTGATGAGTACCTGGCATCTAGCCACGGTCAACCCACCACAGCTCTCTTATTTGGCATGGGAGCAGATGGGTTGAACAAAATCTGGAGCAGAATCAAAGGCTCTGGTCCCTCTTGTCCCCAGAACTGGTGTCGTGAGCACCGCTGTTCCAACCATACTGGTACAAGTCAGAAGCCTGTTTGTGCCTTCAGACCCTTGAAAATCTTTACAATAGTATTCATTTCTTGTGAGTTTCCTGATAAGATAAAATACCAAGGACAAGTCAAACAGTAAAGCATGAACTATTTTATTTCTCCCCACTTTCTATTACCAAAAGAGCATGAGAAACACTTGAGGGCAGTTTGCAGAGTGCATCTACCATCCAATATGACAAGTAGGTTAATTGGAATGAAGGAAATGTGACCCTTGACTGCAACTGCCCCTTAAGGGTATTGAGTTTAATGTTGTTGTTATTGTGTTCTGCAACATTGTGAGGCAAAACACAGTGACGGGCTCTTCGCAACCACAGGAGCTGTTCTTAACAAATGGAGCTGCACCGAGTGACTTGGATTAAATTTGACTAAATCTTGCCTCAAGAAATCTTTCCCTAGAACATCCTGTAGCATTCACAAATATTTTAGGAGTGACAACGTTGGGTGTCCAGCTCAGTGGAAAAGCACATGGGCTATAAGGTTGCAATATGATATGCATCTTGCAAGCAGGAGACTGTGCAGATCACCTGCCATTTCTGTTGCTGGCTGTGCATGTAAAGGAATCAGCTCAGTGACACTGTGTGAGTGTGGAGAGGGAAAAATAGTCGTCTTTGTTTCCTTCTTTTTTTTTTTTTTTTCAAAGAGGGAGAATGCATTGCAAGTAAATGTGTGCAAATTAATGTTAAAGAATGGTGATTTTTCTGAATGTTCTGCTCTGTTGAATGCAAGATAGTCTCTATGGAAATTCAGACAGTAAGAGCTGGGGCTATACACATTCAAATTTGGGTTGACCTCCTTACAGTTTGGTGTTAAAAGCTGTTACTAACATGGCTAGAGCTTATTTTCATAAACTGGCCCATAAGTTTCTATGGGACTCTTCCATGGAATCAGATTTTGAAGAAGGAACTGAGTTGTACTCACAGCGCTGGGATTTCCTCCATGCCTAACCGGGAACATGTGGAGATGCCAGCAGTCATGGGGCAGATTTTGCTTCCTGGCTGATGTCTCCTTGTTCCCTCCCTTATTGCCCCCATGCAGCACCAGACAGAGGAGGGCTGCGCTGGCAGAGGACCTGAAGTTGGCTGGGATGTGTATACCAGCTAGATCTGGAAGTGCTAGCAGGATTTTTTTCTAAGCAAAGGCTATTTTTAGTTGGGGGATGTGAAAGGTAGTAGGGTATGAAATAAAGATTTAAGGTCTCAAGAGTAAGCTGTATGCGAAGTTGAAAAATATGTTGCAAATAGAAATCAATCTACCTTGTCCATCTTTTTATATACTGTACCTGCTATAGTAACCCTTAACTTAAACTGGAAAAAAAGGCAGAAAGGAATTCTCTCTAAAATAAGCATACTCATAAAGACTTGGGAGATGGACTTCAAAAGGGAAATATTGTCCTTACTCCCTCTCTTTTTCCCAAAACACAATTAACCCAAAACACATATTCTTACACATCCATTCACATATTAGGTGTATTTCACCTTATATAGAATTTGTTCCGTAGCTTCAGTTGTACATGTGTCACTGAATTCACTGGGAACAAGACTGGTACCTTGCCTTGTACTATCTGAAAAATAAGCAATAAAACCATAAATGTTCCATAGAGCTAAATCTGTTCTCTGGCAGCAAAGAAAGGTTTCAAAACTCTTCAAAAGATGAATTATTAAATGAGATGAAAGTACTTTTCCAGCTGTGGTAGAGATTGACCTCTGACCTGGTGAACAGTGATTTGAATATTTTGAATTATCTGAACATTTTTTACATCTTTTTTGCATTTCTTTGGGATTCATAAACCACTGTGCTGAAGGGTGCAATTGCAGGGGAATATTAGCAAAAGCACCAAGGGCACCCAGACACTTATTGCTTCTTGGGATATTCTAAGAGATGCCTGCCTTACATCTATGTAGATATAGGGAAACAGACCAGTGGTGGTTGGGTTTGAGACCTCTACAGAAGACACTGAGTTTAAAAGCACAGTCCAGCAAGCTGTTCCTATTGTTGGTGTGGGTTACCTGTTCTGCCCTGCTGTAGTTGCTCGTTGCTCCTTTCCTGGCTGCTGGTCACCCCTGAGGTACACCAGTTCAGCTCAGCTGATGTGGCTTTGCCAGGTCACTCTCTGCATGAGTGATCCTTTGAATGATCTCTTTTGCCTCTATGAACAACAAAACCTTAAAAACTCCCAGGCTTTTAAACCTGAGGGTTAATGACATCAGAGGAATGATTAAACCAGGAGAATTAATTTGGCAGCAATATTGGACAGTGACTGGAGTAAAATAATGACTGAACTTGGATTGCTAGTGCTTCACTCAGTTTGTCTGTCTGGGACCCTACACATTGTGGATACTACTTCTGAACTAGTTCTTGAACCAGTTTCTACATGTGCCTTAGCACTGCTTTGTAAATACATCTCTGGGAGCTTTACTACCTTGCTGTTCCAAGAAGCGCTTTTTTTTTTTTGTTTGATATTTGCAGCATACTAAGTGACTGGGGGAAAAAAAATGAGCAAAATAAACTGACTTTTTGCTGGTACATGAAGAAAGCAGAAAGGAAAGAAAAGTTATTGTTCTTAGATAGACCTGAAAGTTATAGCATTGCACAGATAAAGAAATACATGGAAACACATTAGCACTATGATATTCCAGCTGGGACATGGAAATAACTTGTCTTGTTGGTGTTCATTTTCAGACAACAGAAATGAAATCATGTCTCCAGCATGGAAAGGTCGGCCAACAAGATTTTGCTAAATTCATCAAACTGTGCTCCCCACTGAGTAGCTATCACTGGTGTACACTGAAGTAACATAGGGGCTGATGGTGTTTTCACCCAAACAGCACAATGCGGCCAAAATAGAAGCTGAAAAAAAATGCATTGATCTTTTTATTTCATTTGTACTGAAAAGTGGGATTCCCTGGATGAAACTTAGCACATATCTTTCTTTCCTCCCCCATCTTTTATCTGGCAAAATAACACTTAATAGCTTTAGAAAGAAAGCACTGTTCCAGCCAGCATCACCTGGCAGCAACAAGATGCAAGAAAGTTCTCCAAGTTTTGAGTTCAATATTTTTACTGAGCAATAAATATAAGTCAATTTGACTGATCTCCTGAAACCAAGAAGAAAAAAATCATTCCGTAGAAAATTGTGTAAGGAGATCCTCACACATTTTGAAACTGGTTCAAAGCTGCAACCATAATTGTCACAGCATCCACAGATTAGATGACATTTACAACAGTTTTTAATTAAATTTACTTAATTTAGATATTTATCATCCTGAATCCATTGGCATACTTTCCTCCATCTTTTTTAAAGGTTAAATGAGCAATATGTGTAATGAGGTCTTTAAGGGAATACAAATTGTGTCAGCATCAAATTATCACAAAAGCCAGTGCTGCGCTGGAGGATTTGTCGAACACTGGCAGAGGGGAAGGTGCCTCCTGCTCACTCTGCTGACACCAGAGTGCAGTGTATGACCTCCACACTGGCGGCTCCTGCCCAGGTTGGAGCCTGTGGTGTGATCACAGCACAGAGTTATCTGGCTACAGGATCTGTTCACAGCTCCAGCCTCTCATGAATGTCACTCTTATGGCTGCTTCCAGAGGTCTTAAAGACATCATAAGGTAGAAGCTGAGGAATATTTTCTTAAAGATTCATCAGGAGGCACTGAGCTGGGACATGACCTTCTGAAGTGTGGCAAAGTGGCAGAAAAGAAAAAGTAGTGCAAGCCCAGCTGGGAGACCCTTTGCATCTCTGGAATAGCTGAAATGCTTTGCTGAATTTGGATTTGGGATGAGGACAGCAAGGAAAATAATGTCTCTCTTCATCTCCAGAATGAACACCCATACCCTTTTCCCTTACATTAGAGGTGCATTCTCCATCTTCATCAACTGTGCTATTCAGCGTGGCACTATTGCACCTTTTAAAAAAATCTATGGTGAAACATGTTTTGGAAAGAACATTATCACAAGCCAGCACAAAGCAGAATGAAATGCACTATGAAAAGGGCAATTACAGTGAAACTACATATGAGAGTTGCAGATGGACGCAATATGTAGTTGAATGACTAACAAGGAAACACAGTAGATGGCCTCCTAACAGCACATGGACCATATGGTAAAGCAAAACTTGGGGAATCATTCTCATCAACGTGGCAGTTTTATAAACGCCAAGGTAAAAAAAACACATAAGCTCTTTTGAAAATCCCAATGAGTATCTCATCTCAAACTGACAGATTTCTTCAAAGCTAGCCTTATGGGCTCAGATAATTCAGTGCTGAATATGGTGAGAACAAGATAGGACAGAGGAGAAGACTCCGGTGGAAGTCCACACAAGATGGTAGAACTCTCCTAAATTCAGCATCACTGAATTCACTAAATCCAGCATTAGCACTGGTTAGATGTTGATCAAGTTATCCTCACATTAGTTTTTACTTCTTCAAACAATTTGGTGGTAATAAATTGCATCTAATAACACAGAATACTTAATTACCCTACATGCTAGAAATAATCAGCCTTGATTCTTTCTGTCCAGCAATGTATTGCAATTGTGCAGGAATGGCCTTCACCATAGGTAACTCATATTTAAATGTACCAGTTTTTGCAAACACTCGGTTAAACTGTGCTGTCAGATACTGGGGAAAATGGAACTGAACATGGGGGAATTACCCTGCTCTCTGCTCGGGTACCCTGCACCCCACTGGCCCAGCTGGGCACCCTGGATCCTGCTGGCACAGCTGGGCACCCTGCAGCCCACCCAGCAAGGAGCCAATACCTCCTCTCAGCCTGCTAGTGCCACCTCAGCTCATCCCAGCCAGCCTTGCAACGCTGAGGGGACCCAAAGCTGTCCCAGAGCCAGGGCGGGGCACAAACCTGCCCAGACTTTGAGAGGGAGGGGTGTTTGTTCATCCCAATCCCAGGAGGGTTTCACAGGGAACACATCCCTGGCAAAGAATGACTGGGGAAAAGGAGCTCAGTGGTGAACTTCCTTTTGCATTATTATCACCATTATTATTGTTGCTGTTGTCGTTGTTGTTATTTAACATCAACTGGTGGTTGATCAATTGGTGGTTTATCTCTGTCCTCTAGCACAGAGTATCTAAAGGGATGCTTGGTTGCCTGTCTGATTCAGATGCCTCTACTTGGACTTGCAAGCTAATTACTTTGGGTCCTGACCCTATGTCTGCCCCAGTCTTTCAGTGTTGCTGTCTGATGGTGGAGTTCTCAGGTTGGGAGCTTCTTATTAAAAATTTTGATTAAAAGATAAAAACTGTATCCTTGTGATGGGTTCAGCAATGGTACCAAGCCTTCAGTCTTTGCTCAGTTTGTCAGTTGTCTTTGGCAGTGTCAAAACCACTGCTCCGAAGTCTGAGGTCCTGAGCTCATCGTGCTTGTCTTATTTGATCCTGATTATTTTAAACAATCTGACAAGACACTGGGAAATGGAAACATGACATTTATTATTTTACAGAATGAAGAATTTTATATTCTAGCGTGTTTTTGGCAAAATAGAGTAAGGATTTAGCAGACAGCTCTTAAGCAATATGCTAACTTATTTCTTTCTGTCCAAACCGTAAGCTATATGACAGCTGCCTTTCTAATGAGAAAAATGCAGTAATCATTACTTGCATGTAGTGGTTGGCAACAGTTGTTTGAATTTCTGGTGAGCATAACTCTCTAATCTGTTTTTCTTGCAGTAGTTTACATACAGTTTCTAAAGTTTGCTTTGTTAGTCATACCTATATTTAGAACTTTCATTAGTGATGACTCAAGAGAAGCAGAAAAAAATAAGGAGAGAAGCTATGACTGTAAAGCTCCGTAGTAGTGAGAATAAAATGATACCCTGAATTTCACTCGGTGGCAAAGTGTGTCTTGAATTCAAATTGAAATTAATTTAGGCAGTCAGAAATGTTTTTAAAATAATTGACAGCACAGAGAAGCTAATTTATAAGCAGATTTTTATACACTGACTTTTGCTTTAATTGCTGTAAGTGCTTTCTTTTCCTGATTAAAAAGGTGCTAGGGATAGTTTAAGGCAAATGTATTCAGTTATTTGTTTTAAATAAAGAGCTCTGATTGCATTTGCCAGGTAGAAGGGGCAGATGGAATGTTGGTTTAACTTTTCATCAGAGAAGGGATAGTAAGTCATAGAATCACAGAATGGAATCATAGAAGACTGGGAAAGACCTCCCAGATTATATTGAGTCAGGCTGCAGGCAACGTGGCATGGCCAGGGTTGGTTGGCCTGAGGCCCAGCTCCTTGGGTGAAATCGAGTGCCCCCTACAGCAAACTGCCTGTGCTCATTTTTGCCTTCCCTTGCCCAGCTAGGACAGCATGCTGGTCCTAGGGCGTGATGGTCTCCCTGCAGTCACACTGGCTCTCCTCTGAAGAGCTGTGACCCTCACAAAGAAGTAAAACATGAATGGCTTAAGAAAAAGTTGCAAAGATCTCTCTTACAGCCTCACAGTCTTCATGTATCCACCTGTGGTATTTCATATTAATAAAGTGTACAGTGCAGCCTTTTGTGCAGAAACAAACCAAATCTGAAGAGAATAAAAAAATTGCTTTGAAAAGACGGGAACAAGCAAGGAGAAGAAAGAAAAATACTTTGAAAAATACTGTGTTTTCTTCATCTGTATCTTAGGAGCATCATAGGTAAGTGTAGTTAGTATGTGGATTATATAAGACATCTGGGCTAATTCTGCCCTCATCTTCATTACAGTGCTGCCCTTTGACTTATTCTGTGAAGGTGAAAATGCAAAGTTTTGACCAATTTCCTAAAAAAGAGTTCCTCAATTTCTGCATTATTTTGAGGGCAAGATACTGCCCAGAATTACTTCAGTGAGTTGGATACTGCAAGGTCACTCCTAGACATATTTCACAAGAAAAGATTAATTTATAGTTGGTGTAAATTAGTGCAGCTTCAGTGAAGTCGATTGAATTACTCTTGTTCAGTTCAGGTCCTGTAGTCAGATTGCCTCTGGAATATGAAGTATATCTTGTCTACTATCAGCTGAGAAGCTAATTTAATCTTTCTAAGTGATAAAGAAGAGGGGCCAAGCCTTCCTTTCAAGAGGTAAGAAAAATGAATATGCATTTTAGAGGAACACTGAGGAACATTTTAAATGACAGTCCTGCAGAAAGTGTTATGTCACTGATATAAGGAAAAAAGGCATCTACTCAGAGAGTTGATATCCCAGGGACACACAAGAGGGGCTGGAAGTGGTGGCCAGCTGTAGGGTAGCAATATCTGACACTGGGCTGCAGTCACAGAGAAGAGCTGAAAGAGGGGCCATTGACTCCTCTCTGCACAGAGAACTTCCAACAGTGGGAAGGGGGAGCTCCCCAGATCATTACTGTGATTCTTAATGTGCTGGTACACAATAGTGCAAGATCCATTTACCCTGTTTTGACTCAGGAAAGTATTTTTAGACGGACGTGCTCCCAGCTTCATTAGTGATTTGCTCATGCAGCTAGGACAGTTTTCAACCACTCTTCTTATAGCTGAGGATGCTGAGCAGACTTGCAAAAATACACAGTTTGGGTGAGGTGTTTGAAAATTAGCCTCTGCAGGTAAGTTACTCTACTGAAATATCTCTGTAGCATATTTATCAAAGCACCTGTTGATAGGAGCAGTCACTATCCACTTACCCATCAAGAAATTCAGCTGATTAAAGGGAGACCAAAAGGCTACATATGTGTGTGCGCACAAATGCAGACACACATGGATGGTGCATAGCTGGAAAATCCCAGCTTTGGATGTATTTTGATATTCTAATAGAAAAATTATCATTTTGGGGCCCATGAATACTTTCCAGAATATTTTCCTTTTCAGCTCAGATTTCCTGAGTGTTAGGCTTTAGTATAACACCAGAGTTACTCACCAAGTGCTCTTTGGGAGGGCTGTGTGGTAATATCATAGAAGGAAAATATTTTCCCTCACATTAAAAATAAAAATGTTGTCTGGAGATTATGAATTACTTCTGATTTTTTAACGTTTATTTCCCTGAGACAGATGACTGGAAAATGAAATAGCTCCTCATTATAATTTAGCATGTAACTTCAGGGGGGGAAAAAGGAGCATTTTCCTGTATTTTGAAAAGGCTTTAAGACTACCATAGTATGCTGCCTTTTCCAGGAAAGGGTACACAACATAAAAAATCAAAGAGAAGAAGATGCTAGAAATTATTTCCTAACATCTAACCCATCTGCAGGAAGCACAGAGTGGGCCAAAGTGGTTTTCTGTTTGTTTTTTTTCATGAAGAAAAATCTTTTTATTGTTACCTAGAATCAAATGCCTCTGTTTAGATATGATACATTGCCATTTAACAAAGGAGAGAGTTTAGTGAAATCTGCTCCAAAGAAGTAATTCTGAGCAGGAATTTAATGCCAATATCAAAGTTGCTTCAGAATGTTTATGGTCAGAAGTATTTATTTCTTGTGAAGATGCTGTAGGGTGTTGCCAATGTTGATGAATTTCAGATTTTGATATTGAGATCCAAGCACTGACTAATGAAATAGATAACAGCTGTCTGTGTAAGTATGCAGACTACCATTACCATTCGTTCCTTAAAGGTGGAAGTATTTTCCCAGTAAGTTTCAAAACTCTCTGTAAAATACAACTCTACAGAGAAAAAAAATTACTTTTATGCTGACATTCTGGGGTTTCTGCCATCACAATGACAAGTAACTCAAATGCGCTCTGTTTACTGGCAAAAGAACAAGGTTTCTAACTGCCAGCCTGGACAGGGAGGAAGCTGGTGGCAGTGGGAGGATGCCTCGGTCACCCCTGGGATCAGTGGCACATTTGGCTGATGTAAAATGTACTTTTACCCCAGCATAAAGCAAGAAAAAAAAGAATTCTCCACTCATTTTCTGGCAACTTCTCGGATTTCTGCCTTTGTATTTCTGTTCTATGCTGTTTCCATGCAACATAGGATTCAACAACCTGGCAAGTTGTTGCTATCGAAAAAACAACCAATTTTTCTGCAAAGCCATGGGATCAACGTCTTTTACTCAGCTATCAGTGACTGGCTGTGTTTTTTCTCAGACATTAAGAAAGAGATCCTTCTTTCGAAGGATCTTTATCTCATTTAGTGATTTAAAAAAAAATCTTCATATTTACCTCTATTTCCAATTCACATGACCTGATTTAACCACGCACCATGTGCCAAAATGTCACCTTACACTGCCCTGCTAAAATAAAGAGGGTGAAAACTCAAACCTATCCTGCTGAGGTTGTCTGAGTGTATCCTTCTCAATAACATGAAGACCTCCATCAAAGCAAAGCATGCAAAACACCAGCAGTGCAACCACTGCTAGACTCGCAGAGTCCATTTAGTCTCCAACCGACAAGACCACTTCAGAGTACACACTAATATGTGACAGGATACTAAAAATGGACATTGCAGCCAGAAGACTAAAGTGCCCCTCAGGGTGAAAAAAAAAAAGGACACAAAAAATAGTCTCCCAAGAGACAGAAAAACTCATCACACCTCAAGAAAAATTAAATATTGAAAGAAGCTGTGTCAACCTGTGTGGGCTCCTGAGTGCCTGCTCCTCCTGAGGATGCCTCTAGGTCTAGAGCTTCTTTTCTCTTTTCTTTGAAAAAGAAGAAATTAAAGCCTGACTTCACAACAAAGTCAAAGCATGGGATGCCTGAGCATTGACTCCCACCCCTCAAGCATTCCCTACAGCCTGTTGCGCAGCCCCCCCTTGCAGCTCTGTGCTGGGTGCCAGGCAGCGTGGTGGGGTGGGCTGGAGGCACAGGAGGGGTGGCAGTGGCCAGGGCCAGCACACAGAGCGACACAGCAGACATGCTGGCTCACAGGGCCCTGCGTGCCAGCCATCTCAGCAGACAGGTACTCACTAGTGTTGCCTCCTCTCCTGCCATCAAGAGTGGGATTTAGCAGGGCATTGTGGAGGGGAACTGTGAGGAAGTGTGCGTGCATGTGAATGCGTGCACAAATTTCATCCTCTGTTTCACAGCTCTGGGGTCCCCAACATATGAAGGAGTGTATCTGTTGAAGCGAGCCCAGAGAAGGATCACAGATATGATCAGAAGGCTGGAGCACCTCTCCTATGAAGAAAAGGCTGAGAGAGTTGGGGTTGTTCAGCCTGCAGAAAAGAAGGCTCTGGGGAAACCTTATCGGGCCTTCCAGTATGTAAAGGGGCCTGCAAGAAAGCTGGAGAGGGACTTTTTACAAGGGCACATAGTGACAGGACAAGGGGGAACACCTTTAAACTGAAAGAGGGCAGGTTTAGATTGGATAGCAGGAGAAAATGCTTTACTGTTAAGGTGGTGAGACACTGGAACAGGTTACCCAGAGAAGCTGTGGACTCCCCATCCCTGGAAGTGTTGAAGGTCAGGTTGGATGGGGCTTAGAGCAACTTGGTCTAGTGGAAGGTGTCCCTGCCCATGGCAGGGGATTTGTAACTAGATGTCTATAAGTTTCCTTCCAAACCAAACCATTCTGTGTTTCTATGATTTTAACACATGCGGTCAGCTGGGAAGCTGTGGGGCAGGAGACCCAGAAACAGCACTGCTGGGCACCATTACAGTAGCTCTAGAGCTGCTTGCCACTAACCATGTCAGATATAAGTTGGCAAGCAGGGGGATGAGAAATTGGGACTTAAATGTTAGCCAGCTCCAGCATTCAGCTACCCTGTGTTGCAATTAGCATTTCTCTTTAAAATCCTTCCAGGCTCTGCTGGGGCAGAGGGCAAGCCACTGTGCTGCAGCACGCAGATGCTGGGGTGGTTTTGGCATGTGTCGTGTCCCAGAGATGAGGTTTGTGGGACACTCCCTTAAAAATCCTTGTGTTTTTTAACACAACAGAGCTGACATTTCAAACCACAAAACAAAGGCTCTGCTGCCATGGCTCACACACTGCTATGACCCTCCTCGGTGCATTTAGGCTGGTGTTATTCATTTGCACTCTGAGACAGGGGGCACATCTGAGTGCATAATCTTTACTCAGTGCTTGTACAGCTGAATCAAACTGCAATCATGTCTTCCCACTGTGTCTCCACAGGTTGATAGCCCTAGACCTTGATTTCTAATGCAATGAGGTATTGCTAATTAGGATGACTTTCTTCTCTTTAGCTTAATAAAAATATGCTTCATCCACAAATGGCACTGAAAGAAGTTCAGTTCAAGGGAGGAGGAGAGAATTTCCAAACTGAATTTTAGTATCCTAAGTGGAAAAAACCCAAACCAGAACAAAATCGACAATGAAAAGATTATATAAAATCCAGGTAATTAAAATCTGCAATTTAAAATATTTTGAAGGGTGTTAATTTCTTATGGAGTTGAACCCTCTTGAGAAACCAAGAGGATAGTATCTCCCATTCTTTCAAACTACTATCCATTTGGCATGTGTTGCCACAAATCCAGGACTGGGCTAATTAAAATTGTTTCGTTGCTAACGACAGTACATCTTCTTTCACTAAAGAGTTCAAACTGCAGACTTTCTCTTGATCTGCTGTGAGATTTTTAATCTCTAAATTAGAAGAGAAGCATATGCCCTTTTAATGCCTATAAGAATTTGAGCTCGTTAATGCAAAAAAAAAAAAAAAAGTAGAATTTCTATTATAGCTGTTCTTTAATTATGGAACAGCATGTGCAAGAAGACTCTTTACTCACAAATGTGTCCTCAATTCTATTACACATTTTAGCAGAGAATGCATGTAAAAGAAAAACAGCAATAGACTGTGGAAATTGTCCAGAGCCCTGCTCTCAAAGGGAAAAGATGCCAATGGTATTTTTGTACTGCTACTCCTCAGCAGCCTCTTTGCACTTTCCTCCGGGTTACATGCACAGCATGACTCACTGCCTGATGGTTTCATTGAAACAGAAAAATATAGACACAGTAATGATTACATTCAATCATAAACTACAATCAATACAGCAGAGTTTAAATGCACTGCGCCCTAACAAGCCAGTACAGGGTCCCCTCCACCCCACACCATGCTATTCCCCGAAGAAATGATTTTTCATTTCTAAAAGATAACAGTTGTTCCAAGTGTTCTAGCAGATGTAGTTGAGTCTCTCAGAATGAAATATGTAGGTCAGAGCAGGAGGCATTCATTGTTTTCTTTGATGTACCTTCATGTCAGCCCTTCTTTGGATAGAAAAGCCACTTCGCAATACTTACTGACTGCCTTGCGGGAGTCTCACTGGAGACAGCAGTCCTCCACCCCCCAAGTTCGTCTGGGGGCATTGGGTGGCCAGGGGTACAGTGTTCAGACCATAGATTCTGTGGCCCTTTATTTATGGAAACCAGGATATAAATCTCAAATTAGTCCTCAAGTGAAGGCAATTATCTCAAAGAAATCTTTCTTTATGTACATCATACCACCAATGCAGTTTGGCAAACTCAGCGGCTCTGATGAGAAGCAGCTCCCAGGAGATTCGGGCGAGACTGAAAGTAGGATGGAGTGGAAAAAGGATGAGGGGAACATAGCCAGGGCAGGATACAGGGAGTCTGTCTCTCCAGGAAAAGAAATAAACATGACTTTTGGCCTCTAGAGACACCATGTGTCCCTGTGCTAATCACAGTTCCCCGAGGGAAATAGCCTGTCTTCAGTGCCAGTAAAAAATCTGTTTTGGTGTTAAGTATTACTTGCTCTTTTGCAGTATCTTCAAAGAAGAAGTATCCAAAGGATTCACTTCTGCCCCACAGTTCTAACAGTGCTCTAACAGTCACCAGCACTGTTGTATCTCCCATCACAGGTCAGGGGTCACTCCAGCACACATCCCAGCAAGCTCAAATTCCCATCTTCTTAATAACCACCCTGTATTAGGAGCTAACAAAAAAATAATGTTTTCCCTTTTCCTCTTAGTGGTGGTCACTGCCTGAATATGAAAAGTAAATCCCAGAAGGCCAGTATAAAATGAAATCATGCCAACGAACCCTAAATAAAGGTTGCAATTCTAACACGTCTTCTGTTATGCTTGGGATGAGCAATAAGGGACAGCTGAATAAATCGAATCCCTGGAGTTTCATCATAAGTATCAAGTTAAAAGTGTTACCATCTCGCTTAAGCTGTTCATATCTTTTTTTTCTTAAATCTCAGAGATGTTGGATTCTATGCCACGCACATTAGAGCTGGAAAAGGACGAGTGCAAGGCATAGTGCAACTTTCTTAAAAAACAGCCTCCTTTTTTTTTTTTTTGTCATAAATCCATGTTCCTAGTTTCATTTGACTGCCTGTCTCCCTTTCTTCCTCTCCCTCCCCCCCCACCCCATTTCCTCCTCCTACTCGTTAGTCTGTTCAGCACCTTCAATGAGTCACACAGAGCAGGCTGACAAATGAAGTCAAGTTCTACTTCATATAGAGTTCCTGCAGAGCCCTTCTACTGTGTGGGGTTTGCTGGGCACTACTCTGGCTCCTTCTACCTCCTCTGAACCTGGGCTGGGCTGGACCTTCACTTCCAAGGATGCACATTTGGGGCCATGAGTCCTCTGCTGCACCTGAAAATCTGAGTTATAGGCATTTCTGTCAGTCAAACAGCTCACACAGGAGACTGCAGGTGAAAATCTGGAATTTACACCCCTTGCAAAAAGGCTGCAAGCCTGAAATTTAAATTATGTCATGCTAATTTAAGCCCAAGGGAAGGAAGCAGTAGTCTCAGTATTGGCTAACTCCATCTCCTGTCTCTCCCCACCACTGAATATGTCACCCTTAAAATTTCTAAAATGGATCTTGCCTTCTCACATGAAGCATCAGCAGAGGCCACAATATTTAGGTCACGATAGCTTACTGTACAACAATTCCTGAAGCAAGGACTGAGAGCTGTATTCTCTGACCCCATTTCAGCAACATCTATAAGCATGTGTCTAACCTTAAACACACAGGACTTTAGTAGTTAAATAGCATTTTCCTCAACCAGATTTTAGTGCATGATGTAGATGCTGTACTTTAACTCTCTGGTTGATATTTTGTGATGTCTCAGCAATAGCTGTCTGGCCCCAGGAGAGGCCCGGTTACCAGTTTGACAGATACCAAATTGCCCAGTTTGGTAATGAGGCACTTGATTCTGTCAGTGGGGAGAGTGAATGGGGAGGAAGGGCTCTCTGGAAATTTTCTTTGTTAAGGGCAGGGTTGCTGAGACACTAGCGATGATTCAAAGACCCCTACTCTATAGCCCGTGGGCCTGATTCTTGACTGATAACCAGCCCCCACGGCCTTGCAGAACCTGGACCACACAGTTCCTGAAAGTTCTTCTACCTGAAAGGCACTGACAAGCCCTGGTATTGTCATGTGCCTCTGAGCAGTACAGTGGTGAGCTTGTGCTCATGAGAAACCTGGAACTTTATGCCTTTTCCTGCCTGAGAAGCTGGTGGGGTGAGTTAAACAGGTATCCAGGGCTGGGCTTTGCAGGCACAGCTGCTCTCCATCATTATGCATCTTCTAGGAGCTGGGGAAGTGCAATTGCTTATGGCTCTCAGCTGGGAGGTGCTTGTTCTTTCCACCCTTCATGCTTTTGTCATGCAACAGTTACCAGGAAAAATCAGAAATAATCTTGGAAGTGAGTCTGGGACCTTCTTTCTACCCTCCTTTTAATACAGCAACCCTTATGCAAGAGTCACCCAGCAGAGCATTTTCCTGCTTGTTTGCTCTGTTTCCTCTTCAGCCTGGTAAGTTTGTGTAGCTGGAGTTTAGTGGATTCAAGCCTTTTTCCTGGGGAAGACTTTTTACCTGGTACTATCTCTGGATGTTTATGCAGATGGTGTCCCTGCTACAGCTCTTCATGCTGGACTCTGTGCATGTGCAGTGGGCTCAGGTACTAGTGGGACCCCTTGGGTGCCAGCTAGTATCCTATCTATAGCAACAGAGCCTGGTCACAAAGTGGTGGGCACAAAGTATCCACAGAGGTCCCGGGCCAGCCAGGAGATGGCCACTAGGATCTGGGGGCTTTCTGAGCAGGTACTGGAATAGTGCCTCAGTCCCAACACAGATGGCAAGGAAGTGGCTTGGATCTCACCATTAACGCTCAACTCTTAAATAAATCTAGCTCTGTTTCTGCTGTTGCAGAAATGGCAGTAAATCCTTATTGCATTTTTAGCACTTTTACAAGTCCAACTATTAACAAGGCTTAGAAAATTCTTAAATATACTCCATTTTCTGAAGCCTGGAAAAAGCCTCGTTTGTTACAAGGAGAAGAATTTTTTAAGTCTGGGATTGATTACTGCTTGCTCTTTCATGTACATTTAAGTATTAGGTCAGTTCTGAAAGATGCATAAATTACTGAAACCAAACTGTTGAGTTAGTAAGAATGATATTTTCAAACTCATATGATTCCATTTTAAGTTCCCATGATATTAATGCCAGCAGAATAACTTACTGCAACTGAAATGTCCCGCATTTGGGGCTAAAGTATGCTAAAATAGGTCAAGCAGCAGTGAAGGCAGTTATTTTGACTGAACTGGGGTTAACAAGATGCATGTAACAAATGCCTCAGGAGAACAATCACATGTGCTCGCTGCACATGATACCACAGCAGGATACCCATAGCTTCAGGTTCCAGCTAAATGGCATCATGGTGTGCTCTTTCGGGCAAGAAAATAGTTTTACAATTGTTTGAATATGATCCCCTCAGTTTACGTGATGTAACCTGACAGTTTAAAGGGTCCCATACGTACGTTTTCACTGAAGCCAATGCGACTTCTACATGCTCAACTAGACTGTTTTTAACATAAAGCAGAGGGAGAGCAAAGAAGTAATTAATGAAAGAACTGATACCTTCTGAGACTTCTGGCATGACAGCATGCCCAGATGCCTTTCCCCGTGTTTCTGAATAAGAAGAAAGTCAGGAGACAGAAATTAGCCTGAGGTATTAAAATTGTACTGAAGCTGAAGTAGAGCATCTGAACATCCCTGGGCTTTTAGGTAAAAGAGAAGAAATACACTTCCAGAGCTACCCTTCTTTGTAAAAACAACAACAAAGCAAAACCAAAAACTCTAAGGAGTTTTTACCTCAATTTCTTTGATTTTTCAGCAGTTCTATACATCACTTATAGAACAATATGTAATGTTTATCTCTCCTGCATTGCCTCGCCTTGCCTTGCCTCACCTTCCTTTCTCTTTCCATCCCCCTTTTTCATTTCTTTTCAAAAAGCCTCTATTATGAATTACTGCACTTGCCTTTTGAACACATCCATCACAGCTGTATATTAGGGAACAAATACCTTACAGTGAAAAAATGACCCAGAGGAAAACCTATAGACATATTGATCGAGCCAGCTCTCACCAAGCATCTGCACCCAAATACTTACACACTTTGTGCCTAAAAGAATTCTGCATCTAATATGCCAGATCCACATTGTTTTTCAGAAATACAGAATATACAACACAGTAAATTCTGGAATATTTATGAATATGCGTTGGAATTTGCTTATTCAAGAGCACAGGATATCTTCTGTAAAGCTACTTGATCATATTGAGTGCTAAAAATGTTATAAATTTTCCAGTCATTACAGCTGTGTTCATTTTTATGACAGGTTTTGAATTTATTATTTACCTGAGCAGACAGAAAAAATGAGACAGAGCGGGAACAAACATGTACTATAGGAAAACTACATAAAGAAACTGATTCTGTAAAAAAATAAACTTCCTACTGTAACAAACCCACTCTTTTAGTCGATTTTCTTCTCTGAAAGTGTCTATAGTATTTTCACATCTGGCTGGGCTGCATTTAAGGCAATGTAGAGAAAGCTGCTAAAGAGTCATTGATGAATAGTCATCCCACCTCCAACTTCAGGTCATACAAAGAACTTCTAAAATATAGCACAACAATATTCCAAATGGAAATGCTGATTTCACAAAACCAATAATGTTCTCTAGGGTTGCAATAGTTTTTCAACTCTGTTTAGAGATGATAACTGATTTATTTTTCCCTCAATGCTTGGCAATGATACAGGAAGTTCAATTTCAGTACTATTTAGACTTTTAAGTCAAAACAGAACATATTGAAATGCTTTGATTATTTGTAATATACCAGATTATGTGTAAAAATTACTCATTGTCAATGTTTTAATCTTGTCCTAACTGAAAGCTACATCTAAGTGGGATAGATGGATAAATTTGTAAGAGAACATCCTGTATTATTGTCCTGCACAAAAAAATGAGAAAATTCCCATTTTTTCTTAATTTATGAGGCATGTAGACTTTTCAGTATTTCAGAGAAGAGGGGAACTCCAGGTTTTGGACACTGGAAATTCAGGGAGGCTTACTATCTGCTACAGCTTTGATTAATTTTATTGCTGAAATTGGTTTGGAATGAAGATTTTAATACTATCTTCCCATTTCAGTAATTTGGTCTAGCAAAAAACCTTTTTCTTTCTGTTTAGAAACTATTTTAGTCTGCCTTTGACAAACGGAACTGGATCCGCCTACCTTGAGACACATTTCCCTTTACCATAAATGAAATGTGCAAATTATCTATGATAATTAGATTTGACCCAGTTACTGGATTTGGGAACATCCTTCTATCTTGCCTGGAGCTGAATATCCCTACAGAAAGGAAATCTCATGGTTAAGATAGGGTATAATCAGGGTTAAAAACTTTTCATCAGAGACACAAAAAATGATGTAACTGAACTAGCACTATTACGCTGCCTGACATTGTCTGTTATTTTTTTCTGCGCAGCCAGTTATTCATTGCTGATGATTTAGAGTTCTCTGGCTTATCTACATGATGACAGCTCCTCTCCCCTCCTGCCAGGTACACACCCTACCACAACAAGAACACTCATGACAAATAGTGATGTCATATCCTTAAACTTATTTAATAAGTATCTGCTATGAATCAAATGCCTCAACTAATCCTTCCTCATCCATTTTACAACTTCAATAAGTCGTGGGGTATCAATGGCTGAGCATTACCACCTTTGCTTGGAGATAAGCCCTATGTACACAGCAGTGTAACAACACCTGATGGGAAACACATGCCCGAGAAAACCCCCACAGCAAGATTACACTGTGCTAAGGAACTCCGTTTGCTGGCTGGCTGGCTGCAGAAATGTTATTTAACCCTTTTTTGCTCCCAGGTTAAAATGCTGGGGCTTATCTGCTCAGAGCATAATCTTATACCAAAGAAGCAAGACATTTAGATTCTGTTGAACTCTGTGAGTTGCCATTGTGTTCTTAGCACAGACTTCAGGATTAGCTGACATCTGCTCCCTGAACTTGTTTTTTTGGCCGGTTTCTGGTCAATAGAGGAAAGAAGTTAAACATTTCTATGCAATACTGAATAAGGAATAAAATGCATTTTCTTTTGGTGATGTATTCTCTTGGAGTTGCTGCAAAATGAGAGGATTCTGTCCAAAGCTTGCAACAGTAATGGCTATGAGTATAAATTCCTGTTTAGGGACATCCTTGTGATAAAATATGAAGATAAATAAAATATAAATATCTATAAAAATCATAGAATCATAGAAAATCTTGAGTTGAAAGGGACCCACAAGGATCATCAAGTCCAGCTTCTGGTCCTGCAGGACAACCCCAAATATCACACCGTGTGCCCAAGAGTGTTATCCAAACAGTTCTTGAACTCTGTCAGGCTTGGTGCTGTGACTACTTCTCTGGGGAGCCTGTTCCAGTGTCCAACTACCCTCTGGGTGAAGAACCTTCTCCTAATATCCAGCCTAAATCTTCCGACACAGCTTCATGATGTTCCCTCTGGTTCTGCCACTGGTCATCACAGAAAAGAGATCAGTGCCTGCCCCTCCACTTCCCCTCATGATGAAGTTGTAGACTGCAATGAGGTATCCCCTCAGAGGTTGAACAAACAAAGTGATCTGAGCTGATCTTCATAAGGCTTCTCCTCTAGACCCTTCACCATTTTCATAGCCCTCCTCTGGACACTCTCTAACATTTTTATGTTAGAGTGTCCAGAGTTAGAGAGTTATTGTGCCCAAAACTGCCACAATATTCAAGGTGAGGCCACACCAGTGCAGAGCAGAGAGGGACAACTCCCTCCCTCAACCGGCTGGTGATGCTTTGCCTGATGCCCCCCAGGACATGGTTGGCCCTCCTGGCTGCCAGGGCACTGCTGACTCAGATTCAACTTGCTGTCCACCAGGACCCCCAGGTCCCTTTCCACAGCACTGCTCTCCAGCCTCTTATTCCCCAGTCTGTACAAACATCTGGGGTTGCCTCATCCCAGTGCAGAATCCAGCATTTGTCTTTGTTAAACTTCACATGATTGGTGATTGCCCAGTCCTCTAATTTGTCGAGGTCTCTCTGCAGGACCTCTCTGCCTTCAAGGGTGTCAACAGGTCCTCCCAATTTAGTATCATAGGCAAACTTACTTAGTATCCCTTTGAGTCTTGCATCCAAGTCGTTCATGAAGATGTTGAAGAGACTAGGCCAAGGATGGAGCACTGCAGAATCCCACTAGTGACCAGTAACCAGCCTGATATACCCCATTTATTGTAACCCTTTTTGTTCGACTCATGAGCCAGTTGAGCCAACTCCTGCTCAATCTACAGCTCCCAGGGGTAAAAATGTGTTTTTCTCAACAGTTTGTACCAAATGTCTGTACTTTAAAAAACCCACCCTGGCAAACCATTTCTGACGTGGACTGAACCTGACCCCAGAACAGACTAAAGCAAGTAAGTGTTGACCCACTTATATGATTTTACAATGAGAATGAGAAAGTGAAATAACTTATCTGAATTCGAAAGGCAGTGGTTAGCCTGAAGTAAGGAAAAAAAGAAGTATGTGGTGAAGCAACTCCTCCTAGCTGGGAAGACGGGATGGGTGCTGGGAAGCTGAGACCATCCCATTTATTTAGCCACCTTTTACACCAGAGGCTTTGCTTTTGTATACTCTCAAAAGCATCTTTTCAGGCTAAAACTCCATTCTGAGGCTGTTAAAGCAAATAAGCCTCTCAAAACTTTTGCATTTATGATTCATGAGGGCAGTTAAGCCCTTGTAATAACTAAAGGATGAATGAGAGAATCTGGAGAGAGGCAGGACCAATGAACTAAGTTTATGATTAAGTGGCAGAAAGCTCCTGAAGCCTAATTCCACGTTTGAAGTAGTGTGCCACTTGACCTAGGGCAAGCTTTTTACCTTATTAAACTTTCTTTCATCTGCTGACAAAATTTGTAAGACTAAGTATGCCAGGGAGTGAGGACACATTCAAGTCTATGTATAAAATATTTTGAAAATCAAGACCACATTTTATGCATATCATATAAATACTTCAGTTCTTTAGACAGTATTTGAAGAATCCTAAATTTATATAACTAAATCAGTCACAGTACCACACTACCATGAATTAGGCCAAGATGGCAGCTTGGAAGTTCTTTTTGGTTACCTGACGTCTTTACAATCAAGTGAAAATACCACAAGCTGATTCATTTACCATCTGGAAGGATTAATGCAGGAACAGCGATGTCAATATGTATTAAATCAGAGTTTAAATCTGAGCTTGTAGGGTCTGAAAACTCTGTTACCACTGCTTCTATTCCTGGTTTTAGGAAGCTGGAAAAATCTAGATTAATTAACCAGACTTTTCCCTATTAAACTTCCCTTGGGGATAGATTCTTAGAAATTAACTAAATGGAGCAAGATTGCTGGAGCCATGTGTTTATTCCATGAGCAATTAGACTGCAAGCCACACAAGAGGCTGATTTTCAAGCTAGCCAGGGCTTGTCTTGTGGACTCCTGCTTTCCCCTCATCTCCCACAGCAGAAACCAGCTCATATTGGTGACAAGCAATGCCACCCAGCTGCTGATTAATAGTGTTAGATTCAGCACCACCTCACTTGTAGCCAGCTGTCTGAAATGCTTGGGCCATTCTCCTGAACTGCCAGCTGGTGCAAGAGATAACCCAGACCCCAGGATGAAGCAACAGGCCAAGCCCTTCTCCCACTGATACTTTCATGTTATGAATGCGATTGCTTGGACTTTTCAACTTCTGGCTTTTTCCTTCTGTGAAGTAATCAAAGCACCTCAACATTCTTTATATTGGTGTCATTTTTTATTTATTTCCCCAATCATTTTGAACACCTCAAAGAAGGCATTTCTAGTATTAAAATATCCCTCTCTGGGATAGAGAGGGTATGTGACTGCTAGGAAAGAATAGTCAGTAGAAATATTAGTCCTCACCTTACAAAGGGTCATACCCTTAACTCTGTCCCTCCTGCAAAGCTCAGCTCCTGCTGTGACCCTCCCTGCAATCCTCTTCTCCCCTCTCCCCCTGACAATGGTCATTTAGCAGTGTACTCCTCCATCTTTGAGACCTTTTTGGTGGTCTCACTCCACTGACTGTCGAGGAATGATAAAAATTGGGTTCTGCTTAAAACCTAGAGAAGAAAAATATTAAACAAAAGATAATTTACTTTTTCATTCAATGTGATTTAAAAGAAAAAAAAACCTCATATAAAACATCCAGCAGTCAATTGCATAAAAGCACTTGTCTATATCTTGAATTTTTTTTAAAACCCATGGCCAACAAAACCCTCTTTGGTCTTAAACTCCTATTACTACTAGAGGGAAAACGATCGGTTATATAATCTTTATTCTACTATTTAATAGATACTAAATATAGTGCAGTTACTCAAAACAATATAACACATCAAAATATGAGAAACAGAGCTGAAGAGGAGAATGCAGCTATTCTAGACAGATGCATTTTTTTGTATTATGTTCCTCAGGAAGAGCATCAAATATTTTTCTGAGTGACCTAATTTTCTTTGTCTGAGCAAATGTGCCAGATGCTTCCTTATTCAGAGTTGCCATTCCAAGTGAAAAACTGTTTTCTGGCAGCCACTTGAAAT
>NW_016690248.1:859094-1049301 GCF_001604755.1 Lepidothrix coronata | reverse complement strand
GTCTTCAGTTTTCTGTTAGGGATTATTATACAATCATTGCCTGGGCAGACTGAAAGCATATGGTAACTGGGATGACATTATCTTTGCTATTTCAAAGTTCCCCAAGGATGTGTGGGCACAGTTACAGTCTGAGGTGTAAACTGACCTCCCTGGTACATACAAAATGCCATCCAAACTCAGCATTGACCAAGTTGTGACAGCTCAGCATCAGGCCACGGAACAAGCGAGCAATCAAGCAGTGTCTGTGACTGAGGATCCAGAGTCCCACTCGGTCCCTGGCTCCCTTAGCTATTGGCACACACTACCTCAGACCCACCTCCCTGCACTCACTGCGGGCACGTACCCACACATACCTTTTTTTAACTAAAGGTGTCAATTTGAATCAGTGCAGCCAAATGAGTAGAAATGTGGATGTTCAATAAACACTTAAACACTTCAGCCTGCTTGGTTAAGTTGATTAGAAATTGATTTAAGATAAAAGAAATTGAGTTGCTTTGAAACTGTAGTACCTACATAACCAATACATTTCTGTAAGAAAATCAGTAACAGGTTGTACATTGACAAAGCCATCACGGAAATGGAAATTAGGTTTCCAAGCCATTTAGATTTTAGTTTCTTTAAAGTAGTTTGATGTAACAACTATTAGTAGTATTTACTGTTTCAACAAAACTAAACATATCAAAATCTTATCTCATTTTGAAAATTCTATGCCCAAATATAACTCAATATATATATTTTTTCCTTTCTGATTTAAATTAGCACCTATATACAGCTCAGGAAGTCCCACAGAATTTTAAACATGTAATATTAAAATAAATAATTCTGTGGGATAATGCATTCTGCAATATTCACAGCTGAGATTGCTCATTTTCTTCTAGACAGTCTGTAATTTTACTGTAACATCATCATGACCCAGACTATAGCATGATTTCTTAACTACAGGCAAGTTGCCCTATTCATAGCCCAAAAGATGAGAAAAACCTAACTAAAATAGCAGCAACCTGGAGCAGATAGGCCAGCTGAGGCAGAACTGGCCAGGATCTAGGAGATGGACAAGATGCTAAGAAGCAGTGGTAGTGCCGACTTCAACAAACTCTATCCCAGGACAGAAACAGTCAGATTTTAATTCCTATAAGCACATTAGAAGAGTTTATTAATAACTCTTCCCAGTCTGTCATGTATAATAGGAAAGCCCTAATAAATGCTTCCCAACTGTGAATTTACCATTCTGCTCTCCCAAATTCCTTGCTGCTGGAGGCAACTGGATCCCTCTTCTCCCCTCAAAGCTGTCACCTGCTCAGAATCACGGAATCACAGAATATGCTGAGTTGGAAGGGACCCACAAGGATCATCAAGTCTAACTCTTAGCCCTGCACAGGATCATTCCCAAGAGTCACACCATGTGCCTAAGAGAATTGTCCAAATGCTTTTTGAACTCTGTCAAACTCTGGTGCTGTGACTACTTCTCTGGGGAGCCTGTTCCAGTGTCCAACTACCCTCTGGGTGAAGAACCTTTTTCTAATATCCAACCTAAACCTCCCTTGACACAACTTCAGCCATTCTGTTGGGTCCTGTCACTGGTCACCACAGAGACTAGTGGGTCCTGTCACAGGTCTGCCCCTCTTCTTCCTCTCAAGATGAAGTTGTAGACTGCAATGAGGTCTCCCCTCAGTCTCCTCCAGGCTGAACAGACCAAGTGACCTGAGCTGCTCCTCATTAGTCTTTTCCTCTAGACCCTTCACCCTTTTCATAGCCCTCCTCTGGACACTCTCTAACATTTTTATATCTTTCTTATATCGTGATGCCCAAGACTCCTCACAGTACTCGAGGTGAGGCCACACCTCCCTTGGGCAGCTGGCGATGTTTTGCCTGATGTCCCCCAGGACATGGTTGGCCCTCCCGGCTGCCAGGGCACTGCTGACTCAGATTCAACTTGCCGTCCACCAGGACCCCCAGGTCCCTTTCCACAGCACTGCTCTCCAGCCTCTTATTCCCCAGTCTGTACAAACATCTGGGGTTGCCCCATCCTGGTGCAGAATCCAGAGTTTATCTTTGTTAAACTTCACATGATTGGTGATTGCTCAGTACTCTAATTTGTCGAGGTCTCTCTGCAGGGCCTCCCTGCTTCCAAGGAGTCAGTGACTCCTCCCAGTTTTTTGTCATCTGCAAACTTACTTAGTATCCCTTCCAGTCCTGCATTCAAGCCATTTATGAAGATGTCAAAGAGCACAGGGTCCAAGATGGAGCCCTGTGTAATCCCACTAGTGACAGGTCACCAATCTGATGTCACCCCATTCACTATTATCCCCTGTGCTCGACCTGTGAGACAATTGCTCATCCACCACATGATGTGTTTATCCAGCTGTGTGATGGACATTTTGTCCAGAAGGATCCTGTGAGAGACAGTATTGACAGCTTTACTGATATCCAAAAAGATTACATTACTGGCTTCCCTTGATCATAGAAGGAAATCAGGTTTGATAAGCAGGACTATCCTCTCATGAAGCTGTGCTGGCTGTGACAAATGACAGTGTTGTCTTTCAAGTGTTTTTCAATACTTCCTAGAATAATCTTCTCTATACCCTGCTAGGTGCTTGAAGTACCCTCCTTCAGAAACAGCCAAGCAAACAAAAAAAGGTAAGCTACTCCCAGCTTAAACATTGGTCCAGAACTTTACAAAGTCATTTTCTTTCAAATTATCAGTCATTAAAAGGTACCTGTCAAGTGTTATTCTGATTAGCCAGCTGTGCTGCAGAGGGCCTGTGCCACCCTAGCCCACTTTAGCTGCCTGTTACCCAAGCTGACATTACCTACATGGAAGTCCTAGACAGATTTTCTGTAGTTATAAGTGATTTGTAATGTTATTCTCCATCCGGTGTTTACCTGTGTAAAGCAAGTCAAGGAGGTCTTGGAAGCCTTTTTACCCAGTGAGTCTTCTCAAATCATTTATTTACCCATGTTCAGATCCCTAGACAGTAGTTTGGTGTGATTTTTTTCTGTGGTGTTTAAGATACAAATTTAGAGAGAAAACTAGGATATATTTGGTTTCTTCTCTCCTTGTTCACCCCAATTCCGTAGTCTTGGAAAGCTCATATCTTTTTTATCTTACTCACTAAATATTCTTCTGTATTTGTTAAACTGTCACTGTAAAATACAGTATTTTCTACCTCCTTTTTGCTATGTGCTCTGCCCTGCATTTCATCCCTACTACTTGCTCTTTCCAGCTCCCCTATCAGCTCTGTCATCAATAATCCAGTACTTTAACTGGCTTAGAGTTTCCTTCTCTCTCTCTGTCCCGGTCAGATGCCAGATTAGACCCAGCAGAAGCCTGCTACTATCCCTGTTGTGTGTATTAATCTTCTTACAAGTATGGTCTGTTCTGTATTTAATCTCTCCTCCCTCCATAGCCAGGTGATACTGAGAGCTCCAGCAAAGTTATTTGCCTTTGCACATTAATGAGTGAAGCATTAGTAACATACAACTTGAATTTTATATAATAGGTTTAGCTAAAATTGCTCAAAGCACTAATCTCAGATGCTTAATTCTGGCTACCAAGCAGTCTCCTCTTCTCCCAATGGGCATTGATGTTGTAGGGATTTGAGCTATTTGGTATTGTGAAGACAAAATGCACCAGGTGACCAATTCCTTTGTAATCAGTGGGTTACACTGCTTAACCAGGGAGTTAAGATTTGCCTCTGTGTCTGTGCTGCAGAGCTGTCTACAGCTGTGTTAGGAGGGGAGATAAATTTTTGATTTTGGATTTTTGTCCCCATGTGGATTACACTGTACATCCAGGGATGTGCCTAGTTGGTAAAAGAACAAGAACAGAAGCTGGGAGTCCTATCTTCTATTCCTGGCTCAACCCCAATTCACTGTGTGACTGTAGGCAAATCACTTAAGCTGTCTCTGGGATAATAATCGACACAGCAGTTTCAGGAGGCTTAATTTTTAAAGTGTCAACTCATATTTTCTCCAATGTGCCTCAGGAGATGTCCCCTTCCCTTCACCGGGAACAGGAGCAAGGCCTTAGTACTGACAGCAAGATTTGCAACCCCTGACCCACTCTTCCCCAGTCTGCCATAACTATTTCATACAGAATGTTTAACAGAAATGCTGTCCCAGAGCTCTGAAAGCCTCTTACCAACTCAGATTCCAACTCTGATTCCTAAAATATAGTGTACAGAATCCTGTGTAATGGTTGTCTTTTCACTACTTCCAATATTAATTCTTCTTTCTTGTTATGCCAGCAGATGTGTAAATCTGCTGTCAGTGCTTTCTTATCTTTCACTGATTGCATGACTTAACTGTGGTGGAAGAAAGCTGGATTTTTTTTTTCCAATGTGTTTTTGTGTGCCTGAAATCCTAAACTTTCAGAAGTACCTAGTGATGGGCTGTAGTCTTATTGGGATAGGGACTGAAGTTTGCCTGTTCTTCATTTGGGAAGAGCTATATTCTGCACGTCCAGTCTTCTGAAAATCCACTGTCTCCAAGTGGAAGTATAGGGAAAACTAATCAGTTATGAATATCCAGCACATGGAAGACTCCTTCCAAATGTTTTCAGCCAGTGGACCACATTCAAAGTAAGATATGTGACAGACCATGTCATCTCATAAGGACCCTCCTTCTAGTTGTAATAGCATAGGATCCCTTTCGCAACTACAATAAAGCCTCTACTTTCATGGGTAAATGTTATTAGGAAAGTATTTGGTTTCTCTTACTGAAGGCAACCAAGGGAGTAAGATCGTGGGCCAGCACAACTGTGTGCAGTTCACAGCAGTGATCTGAGCTTCCAAGCACCTGGAGCAGGACAGACATGAACCAAGTCAATGGGGAAGCAGTCATTCAGACCTCATTAAGGTTTGAGTTAGATGCCATACTCGAACAATGAGAACTTGTATTTATGCAGTTTGCTATATCACAGTATAGTGTCTCAAAATGTCTGCTCACTTTTAAAACCTATGTATAGTATATATAGTCTTGTAACAGCTGACACCTTTTTTAGAGTGTGCTGCATAAGAGCACGCTGTTGCTGATGAATTCAACTGTTTTTAGGACTGGCTTACTTCTGAATATTTTGGAGGAGGAAAGTAAAATGTCGACTATTTTTCAATGAACCATCCTCATCCCTATTTTTGAGTAATTCTTCTATCAGAGACTTTTTTATTTAAAAATAGTCATTATAAACATGGTGTAACTAGCCATTCTTCTGAAGTCTTGTAGACTATGAAAGAAACCCAAACACTACAGCTAAAAACCTTGGCTGAGGAAAGCATCCTTCATTAGGACATTAACACATGCCAACTCCACCAGGTCCCAGATCAAGGGCAGAAAAGATGAAATTATTTATTACACACCCACTTGCAATGAGTTACAAGCGGTCATCAAGCCCATCTCCTTGCTCCAAGACAGTCCCAGTGACTCCTCTGTCAATCCTGCCAGAAACAGGTTGAGCCTGTTGGTACAGACTCCAATATGCTGGTTTCCCAGAAACATGCCTTGTAAGCAATTCACTCCCCTCCTGCTAACAGAAGTGTGCAGGACTTGTCTGCAAAGACATCTGCTCTAGCCATTGGAAGAATTCTAGTTTCAATTATTATAAAAAGGAAGGAAAAATACCGCAGGTTATCTGGGTGCTAAACAATTTAGGCACACACTCCTCTCCTGTTGCACAGAAGTACTGTTAGCAGCAGCAAACACAGCATGCGCATTGCAGGAAGAGGTGAGCTAGGCCAAATTCTGCCCTCAGAGGCTTGTGCACACAATTTCCAATGGCATCCATGGGAATTGGGCATGTGGATTGAGGGCACAATCTGGTTCTTTATTTTCAGCTGCTCTATTATGATCATGACATGCTAATTTTTAATTCCTTTAGCAAAAATAACACAGGAAGGCTTAAATATTAATGTTGCCAAATGTCAGAAACACCTCTGCAATATACTCTTGAGCAAATTCATGAAAACGCATTTCAGGAACCACAGCCATGCTCATTATTAGAACCTGACATCCTCAATCAGTTAAAATTCTCCTTATCTTCATTGGGGTTTTGCCAAGCTAAGAACTGAATAAGAGCTGATGGATTTAGCTCCATGGTAGCTGATTTGGACATGGCTCTCCTGACAGCCATGGTCACAGCTTCTCACTTAGAGGGATAGGTGCAGAAGCATAGATGTCATCTTGGGTTTGCCAGATGATTCAAGTAGGTTTACCATCTCCTCAAAAAAATGGGAACTGAAGTCAAACAAACACAAACTGATAGGTAAAAAGAAAACTGCAGGCGGAGATTCACTAGAGGAAGGAAAGAAAATGGAGATTATCCCCTCACCAATCCCCAGCACCACACTCCTTGCCACTGCTCACATTCATGGGGAAATAAAGGACATACTGGAGTCAGCTAAGAGGAAAGCTGGAAACCTCCACAGCTGCATGCATGCCATGTGGGCCTGCCTTTGGCAAGGAACCAGCTGTCGGGCAAGGCCCTGACACCTGCATCCTACCCCTGCCAGCACTATGGGGGTCCAGTCTTTCCTAAGGAGACATTCAGCAGTGTGTGTCTGCTTGGGCCTCCAGGAGCGGGGTTCATTGTGCTAAACCAGCTACCTTTCCATGCCAGCTGCAAGTGGCCATTCAGGTTTGTGGGTGGGGAGATGGGGAAATGATGTGCCTGAACCTGATACATTTCTGCGTGGAGGTACTCAACTGGCACAAGCTTCTCATTCCAGCACAGGACCACAGGAAAGAGGGCAAAAAAGACACAGCATCTTCTTCCAAGGGGAGCCGAGGTGGGTTGCATAGGCTGCCCCATCATGTGGCAGTTGAGTGGTGAATTATCATCTGCTTAACCTTTTGCTTTGCACTCTGTGGAGAGAGAGCAATAAATCAGTGGTGTCAGGGAAGGCACACAGGGTGTGAAAAGAGGGATACCTGGAAAACACTTGGGCAGTGGACTCCTGAGACTGTACATTGTTCTGAGTCTCATGAGTCCCACCTGTGAGCTGCCCTTCACCAGGGCACTCAGCAGGGCAGCGACAGCACAGCTGAGGGGGCCATCAATTGCCCACTGCCCAAGTCCTCCAGCACTGGCGCTGGCTCCAGCATGTCCTCGTTTCGCTCTTAATGTTTCATTTCGTAATGGCAGGGAGCCGCTGGCGGCTCAGTGTGTCTGGAGGCCGGCTGGGGTGGCAGGAGCCCTGCGCCTTCAGCATCGTGCCTGCGCAGGCACCCTGAGCCTGCCATTGTCCTCCAGAAATGCACAGCCTGTCACAACTCGTTGCTTAATGCTAAACCACCCATTATAAATAAACATGGTCCTAATAATAGTTCGCATGACCTGACTCACTGTAGGAAACAGCCTGAGAAATAAAAAAGATGACTTTCAAACAGAAGAGTTATAATTTTACATAAATAAAAAATGAAAAGGGCAGCACAGGACAGGCACGGGGAAAATCGTATCGCAGGGAGCCTAAGTTGCAGTCCCAGGGTGTTAATGGAGTTGCCTGGCTGCTAAATCTGACACTGTCTCCACCTGTAAATTTGCTGGAGTTTGACAGATGGATGTGGAGAAATACTACTTGAATTGTCAGATAACCGTTAGTCACCCAGATTAAAAACAAATTCCATTGACATTATGTCATACTTTGGGAGCCCAAAACAGATATTGATGTTTTTATCTTGTTGCAGGGAGGAGGGAGATAGGAGTGAGTGAAGTAAGAAATCAAAATCACCCAGATAGAGTAAGGCTTTTGGCTTTGTTTGAAAAATGACACCACAGCACAGTGCACTTAGCTGAGAATGAGAGAGAGCACAGTCCAGCCTATCTCACTCACAAATGAAAGCAGTGTTATCATAAAAAAACCCAGAGCTTCTAAGGCCTGTACAGAATTATAAGTTTAAGTGTAGGAACCAGATTCACTCAGTGAAGATCCACCTCTCAAAAACTCCTGACACTAGTGGGATGTGTGGTGGGCTGAGCTCTACACATCCAGGGAAGGACGAGGTGGTTCTGCTCACCTTTTGGGGACAAAGCAGAGGGAGATGCAATCAGTATGTGGAGCATCAGTATGTGGAGCAGGAGGAGCAGGAGATATTCGGACTTCCTCAATCTTCAGGAGAGACAGCCTCAAAGGAACCTAACAGCCTGCCAGCATCTAGGAGGGGTCACCAAAAAGACAGAACTGAGCACTTCACAGTGTCTCAAGGCAGGAGGATGAGAAACAATCACAGAACCATAGAATTGTTTAGGTTGGAAAAGACCCTTAAAATCATTGAGTCCAACAATTAACACACCACTGACAAGTCCACTACTAAACTGTGTCTGCAAACGTCTTTTAAATACCTCCAGGCATGGTGACTCAACCACTTCCCTGGGCAGTCTGTTCCAGTGCTTGACAACTCTTTACAATGAAGAATTTTTTTCTCATATCCAATCTAAACTTCCTCAGGCCATTTCCTCTTATCCTGATGCTTGTTACTTGGGAGAAGAGACCAATCCTCACCTCACTACAGCCTCCTTTCAGGTAGTTGTAGAGAGCAATACAGTCCCCCCTGAGCCTCCTTTTCTATGGCTAAACAACCCCAGCTCTCTCAGCTGCCCCTCATATGACTTATGCTCCAGACCCTTCACAAGCTTTGTTGCCCTCTCTGGACACACTCCAGAACCTCAATGTCCTTCTTGAAGTGAGACGCAGGATTTCAGGTGAAACCTCACCTGAACGCAGGTTTTCAGGTGAAACCTCACCAGTGCAGAGTACAGGGGGATTATCACTGCCCTGGTCCTGTTGGCCACACTATTCATGATACAAGCCAGGATGCCATTGGCTTTCTTGGCCGCCTGGGCACACTGCTGACCCATGTTCTGCTGGCTCTTGACCAGCACCCCCAGGTTCTTTTCCGCTGAGCAGCTTTCCAGCCACTCTGCCCCAAGCCTGTAGCACTGCATGGTATTGTTGTAATTCAAATGAAGGCCAAGCGGACCAGCAACAGGCATAAGTTCAAAAAAGAGTTTGTATTGGATATAAACAGAAGGTTTTGCTCATAAGGCTGTTTTTGACAGCCAGGCAGTGGACCTGGTTGCTCCAAAAGGCTCTGCTTTCTCCCTGTTTGAAGTTTTTTGAAAAAAATCCACAGGCAGCCTGGTCTAACCTCAGAGTTGACCCTGCTTTGAGCAGGAGGTTGGACTGGAGGCTGGAGACCTCCTGAAGTCCCTTCCAACCTGAATTGTCCTACTATTCCTGTGATAAGTTTACACACTGTTTCTGCTCTGTTGACCTCCATGGTGAGTATGAGGTTTTACATCCACTGAGGATTTGGTGTTAAGTTTGTAGGTAACTGTCTCAGAATCAACAATAAAATGGGGTTGTGTTTTGCATGAATTATTAAGTGGTATGAAGAGGTCCTGAAAGGCCTCTAACAGTGATAAACCAATAACATATACTGGAGACATCTTGAGGCAAGGGAGAGATTTGGAAGGATTTTATCTTTGATCAGTGTTATGTGTATGTACAGAGCTGACTATGTCTTTGATACTATCTTTTGGTTCCTTGATGCAGAACCTTACTAATATTCTTTCTGCACAGCATGACTACTTGTGTGCTTTTAATTTCCTAAGTTTATAAAAGAGTCAAAAGAAGAAGACTGAAATTCCATCCTGGGACATCATATTGATTACAACATGGTTCGTCGCCGCAGTATGAACCGATACCCCACACGGACACTCATCATTTGAGATGGCAGAGAAAAAGATAGCAGGAGTGACCTGTCATCCAAACCAGGCCCTCATTTGCAGATTCACTATATCTTTGAGGAAAGAATGACTTGTTGTTATCCTATTACCTGAAATCACACTTAATCCAAACCAGGTTAAAATAAAAGGCAAATACAGTCATTTATTCATAGCATCCAAAACAGGCAACACAGTTACAAATGTATATAGAATAGGCAAAGGATGAAATTAAATAGGAAATTCTGGGGCTGTATTGGGTAGACATCCTTGAGTTACCAAACCTGACAATTTCAGTCAGGGCTCCAGGCATTGTGCTCGGCACTGTCAGATGTGTCTTCTGGGAAGCCCCCAAGGGATCTCACTCGGGGTGCACAGCTTCTCTAGGGGAACCCCACCAGAGAGCAGCTCCAAGTGCCTATCTTCCCTGTTCTCCCCTCAAAACACCTCTCCTTCACAATCAGCTCACCTCTCTTCCATAATCATATTAACTTGTGTTCAGGCTTCACTTTGAGCTCTTCAAGGGGTCCAGACTGGTTCCATCTGTCATCATGCAGCTCACACTATTTCTTCCTTTACCAGAAGACATTTTGGCCAGTCTCTAAAGTAAAATAACAAGCCTTTTCCCCTTAGATATGTAAATGCCTCTGTGTTGGATGAGAATCACCTCCTCCATTTATCTAGTCAGTGAACAACTCTGTTTCAGCAGACTCCTCTCCCTAGTTGGCCACTTGGCATTTCTCTGGCCCTTATAGCCTGTAGCACTGTACAGGAGCACATGACACAAGCTTCCAGATCAGGTAGCTGCATACAGCTCACTTCAGGCTCTTGCCTGAGATCAGACACAGACAGTAGTTAATCTTGTTGGGGCACTGACAGGTTTCTCCGAGTTAGGCTGTGATGAGTATGGCGTGATGTGGGGTTTGATTCTCTCACTAGGGAGTGACAGTGCTGGGGAAGGGTGACAAGAATACACAAAGTCTCTCAGCTGAGAAGAGAACAGCAAAGGCTTTTCTCGAGGTGGAATTCAGGTGGCTGTCTCATGCTATCAAGCAGCCAAGAAACAGCCAGAAATACAAAGGCTGGCAAGCAGGTCTAAACCAGGAAAATACAATAGGACTGAAAATAGAATAACTTGTTAAATAATTGAATAGTTCTATTAAATTGGGGGAGGGGGGGGAAATGTTGCAAACATTTATCTTTCATGTTGCCAAGGACAGTAGTTCTCATTTTCTTTTAGGGCACAAGGCAAATATCAGTGAAAATACTATAACATACCATGTACAACTTCAGCTACAATGCAAAATCCAACAAATTCAGAACTGTTATGCTACACAAATGTGTGTAGCTGAAATGCCTACCTACACCATGACAACTGCTTTTTCAGGCTAAATCCCTGCCTCATTTTTGTCTTGGCTTCTTGTTCAAACTGGAACAGAAATATAAAGGCAGGCAGTCTACCTTGCCAGATAGCCTTAACTAATTAACACAGCGAACAGAGCAATTTTGCTTTGCTTTCTTCTCAATCTGCAGCATCCCCTCCGCATTTCTGAAACTAATCGATCCTCAAAAAGTTTGGCATCCATTAGTCCCTTTGAAGTCTTACAGAGATCCAGGCAAATATCATACAATAAATTTGGCAAGAGAAGTCACTCTTACACATCTGGTGCATGTCATATATTTCATCTTTTTTACAGGATCCAGCCTGAAACCTTCTGCTTTGTAAATGGGTGTGAGTATTCTGCCATCAGCGGTATTGGGGGGACATCACAGTCATCACACTCAACTTGGGATGTCTGAAACATCTAAGATGGAGCTAGTCACGCAGAGCTTATTTTTATAATCATTGCTGAGACACTGTCACTCCGCTGGGGCAGTTTGTCTGACCTCACATTAGACCCCAACGAGAGGAGGAGATGAAGTGCCCTCTGCAGCTGCTTGCCTCTGTCCTTTGACTGTAAAGGGAGTTTGGGTGACTTAAGACAAACTTAGATGTTTGAGTTTCAGATGCCTGAGTTACAACAGAGGTATCCTGCCTAGACAGGGTACAATTGGAGTGAAATATATAAAATATGTCAGAAGCTTAATAAAGTTTAATGCATTTCCAAATGTGGAGATTAAAAAGCTGCAATGATATGTGTCTCCCTGCCCCGGTAGCAATTCATCTTGAGGTAATACAAGTCTTTCTTTACCATGTTTACATACCTTGTCATTCCATATTCAGGAAAGAACATGTTTGGTTTTTTTCATACAAGGAAAAAAAATACAAAAAATAAGCAGATTTTTCCTTGTAGATTAAGTACAATGGACTTTTTGGAAACAAAATTCCTGACCACTGGAAAATTCACCTTCTCTCCAGGAATTTCAAGGATCACATTTTGTTTTAGACAGAAATTGCTTGGTCAACTCAGGGAATAATGCAATATATTCTTTACTGTACCATTGATAAAAATATTAACTGTCACACCATACATTCTAAATGCTGACTTTAATGATAAATAAATATTGCTTGAGGGGCGTAGGTGAGGCCTTGGGATATGATGAAATGTTCTAAGTAAAAATTGAGGACAAATATTAATAAAATCCAAATTGCTATTATTTGTGTACCTCTGGCAATATGCTATCCAGCTGTAGCTGAAGAAAATATAAATTTCTTTTTATTAAACTGCATGATTCTTAAATATGAGTGTTGTAAATTTAATTTGAAGAGCTCTCCAGCAGGAAAATTTTGACCTGTTCTGGGGAATTTTTAAACTATGTCATTTTTAAGCCAGAAAATAACATGGTTTTGTAACAGGTCACATGAGCCTGGTTCAGCCACAGAAGTGCAGGCAGTAGATGTGTAAATAAATGTAGTGCAGTAGACGTGCAGGCGCTGACCATGGTAGCTTTAGGCAGAGCAATGCTCAGCATGTGGCAATGTGATAGAGGAAGGAGCAAGGCAGTGCAGGGATGAAGAGAGGTGACATCATGCCACCAGCATCCTCCCACCACTGAAAGCTGCCCCCTCCATGTCTGGCTTCATCTCCCGAACTGAAAGGTCCTCTTCCCTGTTCAAGTATGGCTGGTGCTTGCATCTCTTCCATCCATCCTTGGATTAGTTACGTTAATATACACACCTGTAGCATTTACAAAGTATGTACTAGGTGGTCTGCAGAAATAACAGTGGAGTTACAGGAAAGAATTTTAAGTTCTCCCAGGGCTTTAAATCCAGGCTTACAATCAGAGTTTGATGAAACAGAAGTTCTACAACAACCAGCCAGAGAGGTAGCATTCCCCACAACTTAGAAATCATTAATTCAACCAAGAATGAAGACAGCACTATCTTTTTCATTATCCCCTAATTTAATTGTCACAGATTAAAGCCTGGCAAATCTGGGCACAGATTCCTGTTGTCAGACTTCAAAGAGAGCTCCTGAAGTCTTCTGCCAGAATCAATGATCATCGCTATATCCTTTTCTCACACAGCATCTGTATCTCCCGTATTGTTAATGAACATTATTTTTGCATGCTTCTAAGCAGACTAAAAAATACACCCTTGAATGGCATTTCCCATGTGAGGGGAAAAATGAACCTTTCTGCATTTGTTATACTCCACTAACAAGGATTAAACCCAAGTGTGGATATTAACAAGTGACTCTCAGTCCTCAGGAATATTGAAGATGAAATTTCTCTGCTGAAATCACAACACGGTCTATAGATTAAATGTTTCAGAGCTGTTCTTATAACAAATAATCAAGCTGTCAAGATTGCTTGCTATGCAGACTTGCAGACCTCTTGGATCACTGTTGCCAAGAAGTAATTTTGTTTGAAGTCTATTTTATGAAAAACGGAAATAGTAGGTTTCAAGGAACTTGGTGTGAACGATACACAATCATTTCACATCAATTTGCCTACTCTACGAGCTTTTTTTTCAATATGGACCCTAATTGTTAGTTACGAAGAGAATTAGGCTCCAGAGCTGAATTAAGGTAGAAAATACCTGAAAGAATTTCTGATGGATCTATAATTGGTGATAACCTTGTGTCTTGAAGTATGTCCATTTTTGTTCTCATAACCACAAAATAGTGAAAAGTCAATTACTACCATATTATCATAGTCAAGCAGAGGTCACAGAGATGATTTTCCTGTGTGCATATGCGTGTGCGAGTCAGTGTCAGGGAAGTGCAAGATAAATTAATATTTTCCCTCTTTACTGCTCTGTTGATAATCCCCCAGTACTACAGCAAAACTCATGCATCTTTATTCCTTTTCCATCCACTACAACTTTATTTATGGGGTGGCCCATTTCCTACAATACAAAATGCTGCAGATGCTGCAAACTAAGAGACGTGATGCATCTGACAAGATGTTATATATCCATTTCCAAGTAACCAACTTCCAAACTAGCATTGGCTAGTTGAAGGACTCAGGCATTCAACATGAATTAACTAAAAAGATCTACTGGATGCAGGTGACTTGTTTCTCACTAAGTGAGGAGAACAGAATTATAACAACTAATACAGAGAAATATAACACCTGGTGTCAGCTATTCTCATGAGATCACTGTCTTTTTGGTCTCCAAACACCAAAACAATCAAATCTCACTTCTTCAGCAATCAGCCTACAGAAGGCAGGAAAACTGCCCAGAAACTGGTCTAGTAGGTGGCATCCCTGCCCATGGCAGGGGGAAGCAGGGGGGAAATTATGGTCATTAAGATCCCTTCCAGCCCAAACCAACCTATGATCATCTTTTGGAGGGCAGGAAGGCTCTGCAGAGGGATCTGGACAGGCTAGATAAATGGGCTAAGACCAATAGCATGAGGTTCAACAAGGCCAAGTGGCAGGTCCTACACTTGGGTCACAATAACCTCATGCAGTGCTGGAGACTGGAGGAGAGTGGCTGGAAAGCTGCTCAGTGGAAAAGGACTTGGAGGTGCTGGTCGACAGCTGGCTGAACACGAGCCAGCAGTGTGCCCAGGTGGCCAAGAAGGCCAATGGCATTCTGGCCTGTATCAGGAATAGTGTGTCAGCAGGACTAGGGTAGTGACTGTCCCCTTGTATTTGGTTCTGGTGAGGCCAGATGTCAAGTACTGTGTCCAGTTTTGCGCCCCTCACTGCAAGAAGGACATCAAGGTGCTGGAGCATGTCCAGAGAAGGGCAATGGAGCTGGTGAGGAGTCTAGAAAACATGTCTTATGAGGAGCAGCTGAGGGACCTGGGGTTGTTTAATCTGGAGAAAAGGAGGCTCAGGGTAGACCTTACTCCTCTCTACAACCACCTGAAAGGAGGTTGTCGCCAAATGGAGGTTGGCTTCTTCTCCCAGGCAACCAGCAACAGAACAAGAGGACCTAAACCCAAGCTGTGCCACGGAAAGTTCAGGCTGGAGATCAGGAGGAAGTTCTTCACAGAATGAGTTGTTAAACATTTGAATGGGCTGCCTAGGGAGATGGTGGAGTCACCATCCCTGGAAACGTTCAAGAAATGACAGGACGTAGGACTTAGTGCCATGGTCTAGTTGACAAGCTGGTGATCAGTCAAAAGTTGGACTTGGCTGTCTCAGAGGTCTTTTCCAACCTAAATGATTCTGTGATGATTCTATTATTCTATAAAACTTTTTTAATTTTCCAGGAGAATATCTATAGCAGCAGCAATAAAACTGGAGGAAATCAGTCACCAGGCTGCCAACAGAACAGAGATTGCTGGGCTTCTTTAAAGTCACACTTTTTGGGACAACTTGTTCCTTGTGAAGAAATCAGATCAAAGAGATCAGACAATCTGCTATCTGGAGTCTACCAGTGTCGGTTTGCCTTTGTAGCATGGTCAAATGACAACTGAGGTCAGATGGCAGAGGAGGCATCCCTGACATTTCTCTGGGAGGGACGGTTCTGGTGTAAGGACATGCTGTTTTCCTTCAGAACTTGCTGAAAGCTGCAAAGACCTGTGATGTAAACAGTTTCAAGAGTTGATTTTTTTCTTGTTTCATATTCTTTGGTTTGGTATAGAAGAAGGGACTTGGGACCAAACTATAATTTATGTTTCATTTGCTCTCCTAGAAGGGTTATTTACCTTCTGGTTTATGACTTCTTAACAACTTGTTGCAAGGCAGAGGATGCTGTTAAAGTTCAACTGACCCATGACTTTGTCATAGAGAGGTGCTGCCAGGGAGATAGGGCTGTTGGGCCGGAAGAATTCAGGGAGGGTCCGCCTGTAAAAAGGGAGACACCCTGCTTAATTCATCATTAACTCAACAAGCCCAGTACCACAGATTGCTGCAGGCACTGGGAATCTAGCATGATTCAAAAAGGGCAGCAAATATAGACAAGCATATTTCAAAAGGGATTTAAAGCACATATAGATAATGGGAATGTCTGCAGTGAAATGGGAAGTGTTCCTATACAAGGAACAGAAACCCTTAAAGTTTACCATCTAAGATAAACACCCATGCTGTGGAGTTAAAGAGAGTTTTGCTATGGTGGATATTCCATAGTGGTCTATTATGGGGATGTTTATATTTCTCAGGTTCAGTTTACCATCAGCCTGACCCCCTGTCATTTTTACATATGAACTAGCAATACTGTAGAGATTTCATACACTCCCAACAGAAGCAGTCATTAAGTTCAGGACCCACTTTTAGTTCTCATTCTTCCTCAGGTGTTCATGGTTCTGCAAGACATAGGTGAAAATAAATAGTAAGCTCATAATGATATTGCAAATGTAAATTAAAAATGCTTACAGTTGAACAGAATATTTAGAAGTGTTAAAAAAGATTTATAATGTTTAAAAAAGAAACAAACAAGTTTTCCCAGTGTCTCAGCTTCTAATGTCCACCTAAAAATTTTTACCCTGACCTACTTTTTCTACAAATAAATATAGTCACTTGCATTTTATCACCAAAACAGACATATTCAGAGATGACAGTAAGTCTGAGTATGATTCAGTTAGATAAGGCAGTCAGTTAAAGCCACGGGAAACCAGCTATTCACTAGAATTACTCACAAAACTGCTTGATAAGGTGAAAAACACAAATAACCCACCCCTGGTAACCCATAGCAGGTGAACAAGAGCTCTATCCTCACCTCTCAATTATCACAATTAAAACACTTGTTTATAGTAAAAAAAATGTTTCTAAAACGAAGAGACTCCCGAGAGAGGATCCTTTTCAGTCAATTCTGAAGGGAAAAAATGCAAGAAAAATTACAGATATTTTTTTCCAAAATATTTCATGCTTTCCCACTGCAGTTTGTTGAGACTGTGTGAGACCAAGCATCTTGTTACCCAAAACTCAGTATTCAGCCCTATGGAAGAGTACATTGTAAGAGCTGCCACATTCCTTGCCTTAGCATGGTTTATTAGCAAATACTATTTTCAAACACAAGAGCATTGCACTTACTTAGGGCTGATGAACTACAAGGTTCTTAAGGAAAAGAAATAAATACATAAAAAAGGCTGGCACAGGATGGAGCCATTGCATGGGGTGTCTCAGGAAAGGAACTGTGGGTACTCCAGAAACTGTTTTTTCTCCATGGTCCCCTGGTTTTCCTTCCCAGCCATCTACTTCATTGTTAACTGTCCCCTTTACAGCTCAGACCAGTGGATGTAGCAGTGGGGATGATTCCCTACCCACTGATTCTGGGATGTGCCTGACAACACTTGCTATCTGTTAGTTTATGCAAATATAATAGAGAGGAAATGACCTAACCTAGTGCCATCAGAGGGAACTGATCTTTGATCAGAAGGGAGGCAGACAAAAGCTTTCCTAACTGCTGTTAGTAAGGAGATGAAAACCATGTTAGCAAACCTTTATCTCTGTATTAGCTTATTTCTTTTTTCGTTTTCCTGTTGCAAACACAAGTGGAATCTCAGGGTCATGGTGATCACCAAGGAAACAACTTCCTTGAAAAGAGAAGCTGCAGATTTACAGAGCAAGTGTGGTTCGGCTTAAGGGCTAGCACAGTGGCTGCCACACCTACATTGGATGATGTTGAAAACCCACCTTCAATGTCTTTTCTGGAATCTTTAGGTAGTCTTCGTTAGGAGTTGTAGTTATTATCTAGAAATTCAACAAAGTCACACATCACAGTCCTAGGTGCTGGAGGTGGTGAGTCCTGCTCCCTGGGAACTGACAGCCTCATCTCTCCTACCCAGCACTGTCTGCCTAACGATTTGGGAGAGGGAGTGACTAAAAGGCTATGAGGCGAAGTTGATGTCCAATGTTGGCTGCTAAAAGGTGGTGAAGATGGAGGGAGTTGATGTCATTGAAAACTTTTGCTCTCCTTTTCCCATTGCACATCTTTGAAGAGACTTGCATTTTGAAGTCGAGTCAACTCAGTGGTCTCAGAGCCCATTGCACAGAGCAAGAGCAGTCATGAGCACTGGAGAGTTAGAGTGGCCTTCTCTATTGAAGGAGTCCTTTCTGACCCAGAAAGATGAGCAATTTCTGCTGCAGCATATCCCGATGAGCATACCACGCTTCCTTAAATCTGTTTTTCTGGGTAGAGTCCTGTGGGAAGAATATGCAAGTTCTGTAGCTTCAGTTCTGCAGTTTTATTACAGCTATGTCAAAATGCTGTGGTGCCAACTCTCTTCCATTTTTGCTAATTGTTAAAGGAAATATCTTAATTGTGTAGAAGAACGTGCAAGTGTAACATATGACTTATTATCGAGAACCCAATTTTTTTATGCACTGTAAAATTCCATCTGTCCCATCATCTGGAGTTGGCTACTACTCCTCTAACACACAAACATAGACTAAGAATAATAAGTTTCAAATATCCAGTGTATTAACCAAAGCAGGGACTGACTTTATTTAACAAAGAGTATTGGAATAGCAGACTCATTGCTGTCCTGTGGGTATTAATGAGGGTATTATGTAGCAGTTCCTGTTCCTAACATCAGGTAACTTAATTCACAAATTTGTGAAACTGTGGTCTGTTCTTAGGGTTGTGTAAGGAGCTAGGACCGCAGGACCTTTACTGCCTTTGGAGAGAAAATGGTTTGTTTTTTCCTACCCACTGCAGACAACGCAAGGATATTTGCACGTCAGATTGCTCTAGCGTACACTGGCAGAAAAATCAGCTTGAGATTTCTGACCTAATAAGCACCGTGACTTCATGACACTTGGAAAGAGTGCTTTGCACAGAGCCAGCCTGTCCTCTGCTTGCTGGCAGGTCATGCCAGGTCTGCAGTGTTCCTCCCTCAGCACTCCTTGCTTCCCACAGCCAGAGCATGGACCTGGCCCATAGTCTGGTGGATTAAAGACAGTCAGTCTCAGTGACTTCTAAGGTTGCATTTTTAGCAACATAAACTCACTTATCATATGCAGAGTTTGATCTGTCAATAAGTGTTAGAATGACTTATATGAGTGAAGGAGCAAAGTGTATGCTGGATAATTTAGGCTGTGACTCAGCAAAACCCCATAACTTTGCTCATGTCTGTTCACAATTGAGGCCTAAAAGCAAGCATGTGCTTAAATGCTGCCCCGAACAGCTGGACATTGTATGGTTTAGGCCTTTCAAATGGAGAGGAGGGGAGGGGAGGGGAGGGGAAGGGAGGGTAGAGGAGACGGGAGGGGAGGGGAGGGGAGGGGAGGGGAGAAGAGGAGAAAGGAGAAAGGAGAAAGGAGAAAGGAGGAAAAAAGGGGGAAAAAAAGGAAAAAAGGAAAAAGGAAAACTCATTGAAAACTTGACCTCTCCTGTTCTTTTCAGCAACCCTGTGGTGTGGTGATGAGTGTGAGACAGAGGCAGCAACACCCACAGAAGACAAGTAGGATGATAATAGCAGCCCTTGAAGAAATACAAAACACTTCACTTGTTAATTTTTTACATATTATGTAAATCTCTGGAATAAAGCAATAGTGTTAAACAACAATCTCTTCTCTTGTTCCCCCCAGCCTGTGGAGTTTGGGTTTGAGTCTCCCACCAGAGGCAGCCCAAGACCTTCTGTTGAGGCAGAAAAACCCATGTAGGTTAGGAATTCTGCTGTCTTGATCATTGAACATCCTTATGCTGCAAAAATAAAAATGAGTGTGACTGTCGGATACAGTCTATGAACTTTTCCCACTGCATAGAATACACAACCAGGGCTACTTTAGGACAGGCATAGGGGAGGAGGCAGAGGGGATGTCTTGATTTTGGATCTTCCCAGTGCTACTATGCTCACATAGGACAGCTCTGGGCATGCTTGGCAGCAGTGATGGGGGCTGTGAGGGGTAAAAATTATGGAGGTAGGTGATTCAGTCAGCTATGTGTGCTCCTATATAATAAAACAATTATATACAGAACAACAAGCTATCAGGACAGAAGTGATGTAGGTGGTATAAATATTTTTTCCTTGAAGACAAAATATAAAAGATAAATATTTGAAAATGGGCAAGGAGAAGTGCATCAATTTTCCCCTGGATGAAGTTAAGATGTATTGTGCCAAAGAGGTGTGAAATTCCCAGGCAGATCCAAAGAGAAAATAGTATGAAGTCCCACATACCATCAGGTAATTTAGTTCAGTGCAGTTCTGCTCCTTGAGACAGTTTCTCCCCCACTGGGAACTACTTGGTGACCAGATATGTGGATTGCATCCTCTCATTTTGTAGCAGTGAGTACCAAAAGATGTAGGAAGGACCGTCTAAAGAAGGAAAGGAGGAAAGAACCATCAACGTCCATTAGGATCCAAACTCCTTGCTCTGACTAGCCACCCCCTTGAATTTAAAAGCATTAGAATCAAACTGTCTCAAAATAAGTGGCAAGGATATTACTGCCACACAACAACATAGTGAGGATTTGCAGTGATAAAAGAAAGGCAAAGGGAACTCATGAAGACTGTGTAAATAACTGTGTGGGTGCAATGAAGCCATGCATGCAGGCAGTTCCTGCTGCACCGTTGGTCAAATCAGTTGTGGCTGCCCCTGGGTTAAGAGCAGCTGGGATCTGTAATCCAGTGTAACTCTCACAGTCTCTCCCCGCCGGGGTCATCTGAGGACTGCAGCTGCTGGGGAATCACAGAAGGGATCACCAGGGTAATTCCTCCTTCCTCCTCTCCTTGTTTGCTCTGGCAGGCAGTGCACAGAGCAGGGGCAGGTCTGCAATCCCGCACGATTCCAGCTCTGTTCAGCGGTGCCTGTTTGGGTAAATTAACTCAGGAATAAGAAGTATGGAGGGAATTCAACCAAACTTCAAAGTGCTCCAGAAGTCCTTGCCTAGGTGCAAAAACAGTGACCTGCCACAATCCCTTCCTTTCCCTGCTGTGAGCTTAGCAAGAGCAGGCTGTTCCCTCAGCTGAACTGACACCATTCTGTCAGGTTTGGGGCTGTTTGATGATCTACAGTAGTGTCCTTAGGATGTGCCTAAAGACTGCTCTTTGCTTGTGACTCAGAGGAAAAAGTATGCATTTGAGGGACTATAATGTTCTTGGTATTAAATCTGGGTTATTTTTGATGGAGCGAAAAGCTTGCTATAAATTTAGGCAGAAATTGGATTTGACCGGTTGGTTCACACCACAAACATAAGTATGTGGAAATTCCCAAATGCAGCAGCATCCCTACAGAGGGAAATATAAGCAGCAAAGAAGCAAAACCCCAAAATGCAGTTTCCTGCATTTTAAGGCAATTTTAAGGCAAGCTCAGTACTAGCCCTGATACAAGAGTTGGCTATAATAGTTTTTTCCCTTATTGAGAAAGCCCTTGAGCACTGTAGTGCCAAATCCCATCTTTCCCCCTAGAGGAACCAATCAGCTCTTATACAACTAACCTAATGGAGAGGGCAAGTTTGCAGTACAGAATCTGCCTTGACTCGTGTGATGTGCTTTTATGTTTTTTTCTTTCTGCCGATACTGCTGTGCTGCACAGAATGAAAGAGGCAATTTAATATGGCGTTAAGCCGTGTGCTGCCTGCAGAGCCTGTAGGGATGGTTTCATAGGGGTGCTTTTGTTGCAGTGAGCCAAAATTAAGGCAAAATATTATACTGCAGCACGGATCTTGCCTGGTACCTGCCCTCCAGCTGCCTCTTGCAGGGTGAATCTGCTGGAATTGTGCAGGTGAGGTGAGATGGAGCTTTCTCCAATGTGTTGGAATAAATTTTCAAGTGTTATTTTCCCAGTCTGCCCTTTCTCCCTTCCAAAAGGAATCAGCAAGCACCAGAGCTGCAGCATACTGCAACTTGCTCAGCTGCCAGGAGTGGTTTTCCCACAGGCTCAGAACTATAGGTAACACTTTCATTTTGAGGAAAAACTGATGTGCTTCAGTTTTAGGGAGACATTGGCACTGGCTGCCCAGCTCGACCCTTTGTGGAGTGATGATCCAGCTCTGCTTGGAAAGAGGAAAAGCACAAATGCTTCACCAATATTGGGCCTGCTATGTGTGTTTCAGTTTTCTTATCTTCCCATGGCTGTCCCAAGTCCCATCTTGGGTAAGTTGCCTTTTTTTGCAACAGGAAAAAGTATCAGGAATGACTGTCAAAACAAACCAGAGTTTTGCCTGCAGGAAGATGAGTGATGTTGCTGCAACCCACAGTATGAATGCTATGTGAAATGCCTGTTAAAATAGAGATGTTTGCATGAAATAAAACAAAAGGTTTTCCATGGGGGTTGGAAAAATCCTCCCAAAGAAAACGTGGCACTGCACCACCACTGCTGCCTCCAAACCATTCTTATCTGGGCCACTCATTGGGCTGAGCACCTCAGACTCAGAACCCAAGCTGCCACGAGGGTTAGGGTTAGCGTTAGGGTTTAGAGGACCACACAGCCTACAGCTCTAGGGCACTGGGGCTGGAAAAGGCATGCCAAAGGGAGCACAGTACTATACCAAAAATTGCTATGTCCACATAATTTCTAATCTGGGCCATTCATGGTGCTGGGGACTTCAGCCACAGCACCAAGCTGCCACGAGGGTTAGGGTTAGGGATCAGAGAACCACAAAGCCTATACCTCTAGGGATACTGGAGCTGATCTTATTTGTAAATAAATATCCCCTGAATTATAAATACTGGGTACATATAATCTGTAAAATGAGGAAAAAAGTCAAATATTCACACAAGCTTATTTTCTACAGCGGATTTTTGGCTTGTTCACTGTCCTGAGTATTAAAGAGCACCTCTCTGTTTCTGAATGTTATCAACAACTACTGTTTCCTTGACAAAACCATGAGAGAGAAATAAATCTCATAAAGAGATTGCTAGGCAGCTGTTTGCCAATGGCTAAATGCTTGCAAGAGTTACATGGTATTATCTCTATGTTTGTGCAGCTCAGCACTGGACTAGAAATCAGGAATTCTCCAGACCACCTGACTGCCAAGCAAAATGTGGTGTATTTATCAGCATTGGATTCCTTTCTAAATGAGTTACAACCCCCAAATCCTTTTGCATCAGTGCAGAAAAAGACCCAGGTTCCTTAACTGTTAATATACATGTGCTTTTCTATATAATAAATGAGTATATTCTATTTGGTAGAAAACTCTGCATGCCTACCATGGAAGGCTGCTACACAGTTTCTGCTGTCATGAAGCAGATCTTCCCTCCTACTCCCCAGAAAACACATAGATACAAGTAGAATAGGGTTTGAGTGATTTTTTTGGTAGCACTGGAGAAAAATGCTGGCATAGCTTTGGCAATGCCAGCAGTCCAGCAGCCAGTTGAATGGGGCAGCAGTGCAAGAGTAAATGCAACTGTGCTGCTGCGGTGTCACACAAAAGCAGGGACACAGCAGAGTGCTCAGCTCACCTCTGATGGCCACAACGAGGTGGCCCTGCTAACAGCAGATCAGCCTCACCACGCGGCGTGGAGCAGAACCGTGCCTGCAGGGGACAGCCAGTCTCTGGGGACGCTGGGCAGCCGGGCCAGCAGCAGCTGCAGCCCCACCGTTGCCTCGCTGAGTATCACTTGTGACCCGTGTGAGGTGAATGTGTTTGTCAAACTGCAGCCGGAGATGCTACACGGCAGATGATAGCCTGGAGCTCAGCTTCTCCATCCCTCCACACTCACCTAAGCCTGAGATGCTGCCGCCGATACGCCCCATCCCTCACATCAGCACCAGTGGTCAGGCAGCTGACACGGTCCTCCACGCAGAAGCACACCCTGCTTGTTGTGCAGCCGCCCGCAGCCGCCCGTCAGTGGTGAGCGGCACCAGGGAGAGCTTGCGGCCAGTGAAAGCATAATGGTTGCTTTCACACCTTTGTGTGTGGTCCTGAAATTGCCCCTGTTGAATGATAGCTGCTACTCTCATGGTAAAATCCAACGACGGCTGTGGGAGGTCTGAGTCTACAATGGTAGATGGGGATGGTCTGAATCTCCACCTCCAGCGAATTTAAAGAGCAGACTATACAAACCTCTATTAAGAAGGGATTAAAGTGGAACTGGCCTTGTTTTGGGATTAGAAGTGGTCTGGAAGTCTCTTCCAGACCTGGCTTTTATGCTGGGATTCACCAGAATGCTCCCATAGGTAGGCAATAAGATCACTGTACAAACAACTGCTTTGTGTTACTGTTTCCTTAAAAGCAGAGCTGCAAGAGAAGACTTAAACAAAGCAGATTTGGGTTAATCAAATGAAGCTACGCCAGTCTCATGCTTGACATATGCATGCACTCAGGCATGACTCACCCTTCAAACGATGATTCATCATTAGTTTTTCTTGTGGATTTCTATGTCTTTTGTCCATCCTTGTCTCCTGTCATCATCTCACAAGTGCATTGATGATTAAAACAATATTAAAATTAGACTTTTAACTGGGACCTGCTCTGCAGGTCACGTGGCAAAGGCCACAGAGGTTGTATGCCTTTTGTTCTGATGAGAGGGAAAAAGATTGTGGGTGATGTTTTTGAATGGGAGAAGGAGGAAAGGAAAGAGGCTGAGGCAACTGTGAAAGTGTTGATTCTGGAAGGACAATGTTGCCAAGCAATGTGATCATACATTTGGTTACTGCATAAGGAGCTGCAGCAGTTGGGTGAGCTTGGGAGGAGTGATTAAAACCCACACAACCTGCATAAAGGCATTCTACATTTTTCACTACATTTTCTTTGCATTAGCACAAGTTTAAAGAGCTGAGTTGTGCAGCTGACCTCCAGCCCCACAGCCCAGCCCAGCGCTCAGCAAGGACATCCCAGTTTTCCGAGGACATTTTCTGCAGGGCAGAGCAGGACACTGCTTAGACCAGGGCTTTGTCTTCTCCTTTTGGGGTTGGGAACTCTCTCCCCCACAGGAGCAAAGATTCTGCAATCTCTGCTCACCAGGACTTTCGCCATCACGTGCCCTTGCCCATCTCTTGTAAATGTATGTATGTGTGTCTGTGCGCGCATGTGTGTGTGCGTGCATGTGTGTGAGTCACACCTTCTGCACGCATGGTGCTCAGATCGTGCCAGATAAGACAACATTGGGTAGCCTGAAGTGCTTGGCTTGTTCACTCCCCTGCACAGCACGGTGTACAGCTCTGGTGCTGCGTATGAAATGGATGAGCAAGGAGCCTTCCAGGAAGCTGTCTGGAAGCTGTGCTGGGAAAAAGCAGCTCTTCCATGCCACCTTATCACTTGAAAAAGAAACTACTCTCTGCCAAATTGTTCAGTAATCCTCCACATTCTATACAGTTGTAGTAAACAGAATAGATTACTATATCTCCTAATAGTGGAGATATGAAATAAAATTATTTTCTTTTTAGACAGACCCTGCAGCCCAGCATTTTAACCACTTGTCATTTGAGAAGTGAAATTTGGCCAGAAGACTAATGGCCTCCACATGAAAAGAAAGAAAATAAAAGTCTCTTATTATTTCAAGCACCCAGGTCTGTTTGTGTAAGCAGAGAGTAAGAGTTTACAGTGGATTACAGGTCATCATTTGTAATGGCATTTGCTCTCAAATGGTCACCAGCTTTATTATCTGTACCCATTAAAAGCAGATTTGAACAGCAATACCAGACTGTACATATGTTTCATTTCATACTCTACAGTTCTAATGAGAGAAATGAGCTCGGCAATAATTTTTTTTAATCCAACTTCTACAGTTAGTAATATTTTAAAACTGTTACATGCCCTGTTGCCTTTTGTTCCACCTGCTTTCTTTTCCCCCTTTATTTTCTTTTGCTCTCTATTACAGTTTATGTCTCTGCTTTTGTGTGTCAAGCCTGTAATATATTTCTTCAGACTTTAGTACTTTCCCCCCTTAGAATCAGCCTGCTCTCACCTCTCCTTCTCGGCAAGGAAGTCTTCTGTTTCTGATTGTGGCTTTCTTTAGCACCTTGTTCCCTATTTCTTTCCTATTTAATACATTGCTAAGATTTTCTTTTTCTTCCCTTTGTTATATATCTCTCTCAAGTTAGTGCTCCTCTTCACTTTCCCATCTCAGCTCCCTCATTTACCTGCTTTTTCAAATACTCAGGGCTTCTCCCTTTTGTTCTCTGCTTTCCATCCCTTCCACTCTTCACCTCTCCTTGTTCTTTCCTCACCATAGTCTCTCCCTCTTCTCATCCTGCTTGTGTCTTCAGCATTGCACACACTTTTTTGCCCATTTCTCTACATTTTTCCCCCTCAAGGAGATGATTAAAGCCTGAGCACTCCTTTTCTGTCTCCCCAAGGGTAGTTGGGGAATTTATCTCTGTTTCCAGAAGACTCAAAAAAAGGAATGTCAGGAGAGCTGGTGTGATCTTGCTTTTATTTCCAGGACCCTAGGGGAGGATAATACTTCATGAGTTACTGAGGAAGTTTCTTCTCTAAGTTTGTGGTCTGTAAGGATGAGTGTGGCCATAGGCTTCTTTGGGATCACTGCATAGCCTCAGCAAGTGTCCCTTTCTGCCTGACAGACAGGGATCCAGCCCTGGCCCCCTCCTCCACACTTCCCACTGGAGAGGTCAGGTGATAGGACACATTAGGGACAGTAGTTCCACCATTTGTTTTGTGACTTTTTGTGCAAAGGACACCCTCCCATCCCCTCGGCATGGGCAAGCAGCAAAGCTGTCCTTCATCCCTGGGGAGGCAAAGACTAGAACAGGGTTGGAGCCTTTCCTCATGTGCCACCTCCAGGTGACTGTTGATGTCCCAGGTTTGTCACCTGAGGAGACCTCAGTTTGCTTTGTGTTTCTGTAGCTGAGGTTTCAAACTAAAACCAGAAAGTGTCTGGGTGGCAAGGTCCTGGGATACCGGCTCCTGCTGTTTGTGTTGTGCAGCACCACAAACACTCGGGATGTGACCAGGGTTTGGAAACATTTCTGTAAGAATAGTGAGTAGTAATAAACACATCACACTGAAAAAAGGCACAGGATACTGCAGAAGGGTCTCATCGTACTTTGCTCTCCCTGTGAACTGCTGCTTAGGAGGGCATTCCCATTTAGCCAAGGCATATAAGTAAAGGCTGAGCAATTACTGCAGGACTGAGCCAAGTGTGCCATGAAATTTAATTAAGGTCAACAGGCTCTGGTGTCTGGTGGGGCCTGAGGAGAGCCTTTTCACTGCCTGTGCAAACCGGGCTGCCATTATCGGTGTCCCAGGGCAAGCAGCCCATTTAAAGTCACTGGAAATGCTCCTGTCCCCTCAGTGGCTTTCTGTCAGGCCTAGTGTGAATATCACAAATTAAGCAGAAACATGCAAGAAGATTCCCTGCAGACTCCTAATTAGCCTTCACACAGTGGCATTTCTCACTGGCAGTTCTGCTAGTTGTGGTGGCAGTGCCTGTGTAGGGGGAGGGGATGCCAAAAAAAGGCTTTTGGCAGGGATCCTCTGCCAGCATGGTTGCATGGCAATTGGGGGACACCAAGCACCATGCTCTAGGGGTGCCAGCAACCACAACACCACCGTGGGCTTCATGGCAATGCAGCATGACGGGCAGTGATAGACCATCGTCCCCACCCTCAAAAAAATCACTTTGGTGCTGCCACCTGGGAGCAGATCCCACAGGAGGGACAGGAGTGGTGTGGGGGACTGGGCTGTCCTACACCTGCAACACCTTCTTTCTTCACAGGCAGAGCTGCAGTCACAGCTTCTAGAGCCATCGGTTCTGCCTATGGAGGGGCAGGATCTGCTCCCTCAGCTCCCGCTTTGCTGTGCGCACTGCCCCCTTTCAGATTAGGTGTGGTGGGCAGCTGGTCCAGCTCTGCAAACAGTACCATGGAGGCAAGCAAACTGCGAGACAGGTCAGAGCGCTGAAGGAGAAAAGCCAGGTTCTTCTGAGTCTTTTTAAATTACAGGATCAATATTTGTGTAATATTCATGTCATAGGATTAAATATTTGCTATAGGATTAAGTATTTCTGTGCTGCTTTAGTGACTTCACTAGCCTTCAGTGCCTGAGGCTGCTGGTAATGAGCTGGAGTCACATACCAAACTGAATTGTTATTACTAACACGTTTAGATGCAGCCTCATACCTGATGAATGACACCTGCTGTGAAAAATGAGTGATGCTATTTTTGGAAGGTATTTATCTGGTGTTTAGAGGGTAGCTTTAGACGTATGCAATTCAAATGCATTTCTTTAGGTAGGATAATGATCCTTACATTATCATATCCAATGAAAGTATGTCTACAAGTGCATGTTCTCTATATGCTGTATGTGCATGAAATGTGTATCCTAGATACCTAATGGCAATGACAGATCTGAGCTGTAAATAAATTGATAAGTCTAATGTGCATTCCTGGACCCAGATTGCTAAAATCAGTAGGAACTTAGTCTGGAAAGGAGTGCGAGATTGGATCAAACATAGTAAAGACAAACATTATTATTTCATTTTTGAAGATTAAAGCAATATTACAGATTTAAACTTGGATGACATTTTGCACACCACTTGGAAAATCACATTACAGATTTGCCAAGGCACTTATTGCTCAAGACTGCCTTATGGAAAAGTTCTTGATACTTCTTTTGAAAACTGCAGGTACATTCCCCCTCTCTCTCCCTCCTTCTTCAACTGCCCTTGCTTCTTCTAATCATGCTCCACAAGTAAAACAAAACAAACTGATAAAATATTTACACAAGTAGGGTTTTTTTAATTGGTGTTTTTTCACTTTTCCTGACTTACAGGTGAAAGCAGGAATTGATAGAGGGCACAGGTGTGTTTGCACAATTGTCTTGCTTGATCCCGATTGATACAGACATTACCTGGACAGTGCTTAGAGTAGGCTTGAAGTGGGATTATAAATGTGGATTTTATGATTTCTTTTCTCTTGAGATGCCATCTTGTCTCCAGTAGTGTCACTTGGACATTCAAACCAAACCAGTGAAAACCTCTTTCTCTCTCCTGATTAAAAAAGCACCAACATTTCCAAATGGCCAAGTTTGGATTGTCCCAAGGTTTTAGAACAGGCACGTGCATCTCTGTCACTGAAAATATCAACAGTGCTGCCATCAGTGGTGTTCTGCTCAAGGATGGGCCCAGGAAAGAAATCAGACCTGCAGTGTTCAATAAGCACTATCAGGACTGCAGGCTGGCAGGTCTATGAACAAAAGATAGACCAAAACTAAAGACTAGCATGATTCTGAAACCTGCATTTACTGTTTTCTGTCTTGGTCCTGTTGTAGCTCAAAAGCAGGTTATTTCCTGAGCAGGTACCTGTGCACTAGACTGTCACCTAGGAGGAGCCGGAGCTGTGACAAGCCAGGTCTGGATAAAGTACTCGTGCTCCTCTGTCCCTCTGATACTAGGAACACCAGAGCCCCCACCACTGGGGAAAGGAGGGGGGCACCCACACCTTGTCTCGGGGTTCTACAAGAGTAACTCCCTGCCTTTCTGACTAGAGATGCCTGTTGGCTGCAGTCTCGAGAGCAGGCAGAGTCTCTCTGCCCATAAAGCAGTGTACAGGAGCATGCTTAGATTATCTGCTTGAGCCCAAAGTCCTCACATCTTAATCAAAACCTGTATTTCTGTGTTTGCAGACCATGGGTTTGTTCCCAGTATCTTCCTTGGCAGCCCACTTCGCATGGTTTGGCGTTGTTCGTGGGCTGACATTCATCAGCATGCTTTTGAGATGCACATGGTATCCCTGAAAATGTGCTTTAATTTTTTTCCCTCCAAAAGACAGCTATACTCTTATTCCCAGGTTTTTTTCATCAGCATAGCTCAACACAATCACTTTTCTCTTCTTAATTAGCAAATTGCTTATCACCAAATAAAAAATTGTTTTGCCCAATTTTATTTCACAATTTCTTCTTCTTACCTTCTAAACTAAATAACTTGCTTCATAAAACTCTTTTTCACAATATCATAATAGCTTACTATGAGATCTCAGACTTCTCTAAACAGCCTTAGGTGCTTAACATATATATTCTTTAAACAGTATAATTTTACTCCTTACAGTGGGAGGCAGACATCATTCATAAAGTTCCTATTTCCTTGGGAGATCAGCACTGACTAATACTCTGCACAATTAAGCATTTTAATTTGACTGTATATGTGAAATGTTGAACCAGGAGTTTTTTCCAGACCAGGCTATGCTTTGAAAAACTGTAAGAAAGGCAGGTGCTTCAGTAAGCTAATTTCTTTAAAATGGTTCATTTCCCCATCCCACTCAAAATTTATCATATAACATACCACATATTCACAGAGCCAGAAGCCATGTGGGATAAACAGATCTTTTATGCCAGCACCCAGAATGTGAGATCCAGAGCTTTAATTCAGAGATGATGAAGAATCTGTGTTCTACAGGAGATTGAGTTGTCTGTAATTTCAGCTGTGTTTATTGGTACTAATTTCTCATGCTCATCTATCAGTTTTCCAATCTTCCTCTCAGTAATATGCACTCAATTTTTCAGTCTATATTCCTGTTAACTATTGAAATTATCTCTTGTAAGTACTGCTCAGTAGATCTATTAAATGCATTAAAAGTATTTACTGTAAAATTCACCTGAAATTTGTCTGGTTTATTTCCCCAGTTTAAGTAATGTGTGAATAATAAAACAATGGAAATAGTCTATCTTATCCTTATTTTATCAATGAATAGCACATTTACTTACCAAAATGACCTAAAATAAGTAGACCTTCCTCAGCACCTGAACATGTACAACCTCTAGAATTGCAAGTTAATGGCAATTAGGATTCTGCGTTTTATTATGGCTGTATTAAAATTTGGTGTTACAGCATGATATGCTGTGGTGACCGAAACTTGTTAGGGCTTTAAGTTAATGTAAATTACATAAGAGCTTTACCTAAACTAGTGGTTTGCAATAGGCATTTACAAATATTTATCATTTCTTTGTCCTTAGAAATGAAAACTAAAGATACCACCAGTTAATGTATTCAGCTTGGATCTCTTGTGAGAACTAAAACAAATGGAGAAACAGACTCCAGTCAACTTCCATCTTGTTTCACAAGAACCAACAACTCATGTACTAAAAATGTCTGATCAAATCAAAGGACTTTGTTGGGGAAAAATTCAGTATTAGATCTCTGAAGGTGATTTTTTGTTTCCCTAGATATTTTATATTCATTAGGGGTGTCTTTCTACAGTAAGCTCTTGCTTAGGTTCCTAGAACTGATTATCATACAAACTGGTGTCTCTTCAAACATTTGCAGCTATTATAAACAACATTTGTTCTGGCAGAGGCTGATCACAATAGACATCTGTAAAATCTGAAAAGTGATGGAGAAGGTGAGTGGAGAAAGGCAGTTCGTTATTTCACCTGATGTAAGAACAACAGGGCACTGAGAAACATATCTGAAGAAACATATCTGAGAAACATACCCGAAGAAAACCAATGGAATGCCAATTTCACACAGAGCATATTTAAGTTGTGGAGCTTACTGCCACGACAGTAGGTCCTGAATTTTTGTTCTGAAGAAGTGCATGTTGAGGAGTTCCAAGACAGGAGCAGATTTCAAAAGGGTTTGAATGACTTTGTGGAGGAGAGAGCCAACAGGGACACTACAAAAAGTTGTCTGGATGCATTCTCCACTGTATAAAGTGTCTAAGTGGTTGCTGATTGCTGAAGTTGTGATGGCAGAGAAGGGAAGGGATCGCTCTTTTTTGGACTGTCTTCTGATTGTCTGCATTGAAAACTGTGTGTGAAGTTGGATGAATCTTTACTCTGGTCTAGTTCAGCCTCTATGGTAGGTGTTAGTGGCAATCAGCCACTATTAAAGATGGCTGGTTTTGAATGGTGCATTCAGGTGTTATTTCAGACATTTAATTTTAATTCTCAGGAATATGAAAGTTCAAATACATTTCATCTATATAAAACATATTCTGAAACAATTTATTCTGTTTTCAGACCTGTCACTTCAGGTGACATGTTCAGTCTTGATAAATACAAGAAGTTCTGCACTGAAGTAATGCATGTAGAACTGATGGCCACTCAGCTGCCCAGATGAGTCTAACCTAATAAGCCTTATAGAGAAGGATTTAGCTGCTTGATAGTGATGCCTAAATTTATTTGAATGCAATACAGATATCTCTATGTGAGCTAAATGTCTAAGGTTCCATTAGAGTCAATGGAAGTTAAGTCAATAAGTAATTCATATTGTTAGAAGTTAAACTCCATCATTTGCTTAACTGAACTACCCCTGGCTCCACTGGCTACAGTCTTCAGATCTCCAGTGCCTAGAGCAGAAGTTTAGACACCCAACTGACATGTAGACACCTAAATTTCGATTAATTGAATGGGGAGATGCTCTCATTCATAATTTCAATTAAAACCCATAGACTTATAATAATTAGTCTATGCTGGATGGATTTGGTATTTTTAGGAGTCTCAGGTCCCCCCACACCAGTCCACAGCTCTTTCTTCTGTGAAAGGAATGACTGCTGATTGCTTCAGGAGAGCTTGGTGCTTTAAGATGCATACAGTTCATTGTATTTCCTTTGTAACATCAGCTAGGAGCTCAGGTTAAACTAGCCCTTCTTGGTACAGAGAGGGACGTTCCTTGGCATTAGGAAGCCTGACTAGTAGTTGACAACCAAGTGAGCTCCTGAGGTTGCACATAAGTCTTTTTTTCTCGCTTAAGATTTTTTAAATCCTGGATACTGACTCTCTGAAAGAAGATACACTATGGCTTTGTCTACACAAACAGCTTGCAATTTCCAGATGTTTTGGAGTCATTGTCTAAAAGTCTCTAATGCTGCTTAAAACTTGAGTCCTGGCATTGACATCTGTCTCTGAGGGGGCACAGGTGCAGCAGCCAGGACTGGAGTGCTAGTGGTACCATTTGAATGGAGAATGCAGTCAGGATTCAAGGCTCAGATATCAGTGCTTCCTCACTGTGCTATTCAACTGTTCATACAACACTCAGCCTCTGCAGTCAAGCTTGTGTAAACAAACTAATCCACCAGCGCATGATAAGGCGTATCATCACATACATGAGAACTGAAAACAAACTTGAGTACATCCACGAGGACATAGCCTAGCTGATTTTGATTATTAAAACAGAAAATAAAGCAGCACCAGCACATGTTTCTCCTTGAGTACTATTAAAGGATCAGTTTAGCTCATTGTGCTCTGCCCTATCACACAGGAGGGGTTTCTGAATGCCACCTCCTTCTTTAGCAGTCAAAGACCAAGAGAGATAGGCCTTATGTAATTTGGCTGTGCTACATTTATCTCTACCTGGCAACGACTTTGTCATGCTGGCTGTATGCTGCATGTTCTGTACCTCATCCCCAGCATCATATCTCTGCATTTAGAGCTGAGAACATAACAATATCAATCTTCTGAAGGGAGCTAATGTTGCCTCATTCCTTTCCCCTAAACCACAACTGTTTAAGTTACAGCACAATTTATATTTCTGTTCCCTTCTCTTGACAATTTTTTGTTCATGCTGATCTAATGATCAGGAAGAGATGGGGGGAGAATCTGAGATGTGGGAAGGTGAAGTGACTTTCCAGAGGCAATAAGGCAGCTCACTGAACTTCAGACTTACACTAAAGTCTCTACGGTCTCAGCAAAGTGCTCGCATCACCAGGTCACACCTGCAAGTCTTAGTCCATACCTCCCACCAGACCTCTGTGCAACTCATCCCAGCTTCTCGTCCTCTTCTTTTCTCAATGCCCTCACATTTGCCAATGTCCTCTTCACCCTCACTTCACGCCTCGCCAATATACTGTCAATACCCTTCTCTCTACCTGCCTTTCCAAAAGTCTTCTTTGCCCGGCAGAAATAAATGGCTCCATGCCATCTTTCCATGTCAGTCTCATATTGCTGGAATTGTACAACACACTCAGATTTCTGTTTGAATAGCAAACTGTTACTCAGTTTCCACTGTGAATAGTGGCTGCCTGGGGCAGGCGTGCTCACAGAAAAGATCTTTGCTCTCTGCCTTTCTAAAAAAAAATAATCAAAGAAAGGCGAAAGTCAAAAGCTCATCATGCCCCAAAGAAATGTCTGAATCTCTATGGAAGACTTCCAAGTATATAAACCAAGCTAGAGTGGTAAGGGTAGGAAATTTGCAGATCAAAGGTTTTGAAAATATGAAGCTCTGTTTGTGTGATGCAGACCAGAGCTGTTTGCTCTTCTCAGAAGTAGGGAACAGGCCAGCACACTCCTGCCAATACTGCATTAACATCAGCTTTTGAAAGCTGAATGCTACTGTTGATTGTTGCAAGAAGACCTAGAGCAGAGCTTATTTTAATTGAAATGAAGCTCTCAGACCATTTCACTCACTCTTATAAAGAGCTGGAGATACTTAGGCACAACTTTGAAAAGGAATTTTAATTCAGGGGTTCAATATTTGTACCCACTGGCACTTGGCTTGAGGTTGTCAGACTAATCCGAGGAGATACAGCAGGAGGTACGGGGCAGTGCTGCAGGAGAAAGTGGAAAACCTGAGGGTGGGCATCAGCTGGGGGCTTTGGTGGTTTTGGTGGTTTGCTTGGTGGAACCAAGTGGAAAATAGGTACCGGTTACCCTGGAAGGAGAAAACATTAGACTGAAACTTGGGTCATCACTGCTGGTTTTCTGTAGTGCCTGATTTAGTAGTACCAGCACAGAGTAGATTAAATTTTAAGACTTATAGTAATATACCTAGCAAGAATTGTGAAATGAAAAAGGAACTGGGTAATTATGATATTTACAACAGCTTTCAAGTAAGGCAAACATCTGACTACATCTTTAAGGGCAAGAAGGATATTTTTAAATAAACAGGCTTCCTTCCTGCAAGTAATAGATTGCAATAGCAAGTGGCAGAAGGATTCATCTATTTCAGTTGTTTTCATGGTTTCACTGGTTTTACCTCTAACAAAACTATTTAAAAGAAGGGAGTACATTCTATTGCAGAGAAGGTTTCTTTGTATTATTCAATTCTATCCTGTTATACTTTTATTTTCACAAGTTTAGAACATTTTGAAACATAACCTTCTGCAGTTCAAGTTTTCTCTGATCATCCTCCTGCCCCCAAGCATGGCTGGTTTTTGTGTACATAACTTAAATATAGCCCCTCCAGAAATCTTGGAAGTTACAGTGAATAAGAATACATTTTCTTTTTAGCAATAATTTTCTATCCATTCTTTTCTTTCAATAGAGATAAATCTGTAGATAAATTAAGAAAAAATTCTATTATTAGGGGTTGGATTCAGCAGGATTATTAAAACAAAAAAGGTAAATGGAAATAACTGTTCTTGAGCTCATGTAACTGAACTGTACTATGCATCTCAGAAGATCTTAAAGACACAAGAACCACTGCACGTATCATCTATTATTAGGGAAAGAAATCGAGAACACCATCATGCACCTATACAGATTTAGTGTGTGTGCACTTGAATTGCCTGTTAAATATTGCATGCAGTCCTGGTCCTCATCTTAAAGGAAATATAGTGGAAAACATTCAGAGAAGAGCCACAGGGATGATCAAAACCATGGAGCAGTTTCCATACTAGATTACTTCAACTTGGGAAAGTGATGACTGAGAGGGAATATGGCACATATCTATAAAATCACAAATAGCATAAAGAGGGTGGAGAGAAACTGATCGTTCTCCTTCTCTTCCGATTCAAAAATGAAAAGGTACCAAATAATGCCTGCAGATTCAAAATGAGCAAAACCAGATGGCTCTTCATAAAGTGTATAGTTAAGCTGTGGGGTTCCCTGCAGGAAGATGTTGCCTATGGTGGTTACATGGCCATACAGGGAGCTGCTGAGCATAAGCTATTGACAGCTGAGAAAGCACTCCAGGGAGGTGCATGCCTGTGCTATTCACTTCCTCAGACTTCTCCTTCTGGCCACAGTTAGAGGCAGCATACTTTGGTCTGGCCCTGCATTTCTGTTCTTAAATTCTTAACTGCTTCCTAATAAAACCACCTGAGTCCCTTCCTTTGCCCCAGATACATCCCCAAACTCAGGTAGCAATGGAACTGTCATTGCAGATATGTCTGTAAAGAGGTGCTGAAGTAAATGATTTACTGAAATACATGCAAATCTAATCAGCAAACTGTGTTGGCAACAAGAACAGGAAAAGATGATAAGAGTGTCAAGAATGAAGGAGTAATTCAGTTATTTTAGAGTCTTGCACAACTGGCACTACAACAACACAGCCTGTGAAACTCTCTTTTAAAAGAAAAAGTGTTTTTCCATGTGAAGTGACAGCCATTGCACTATAGATGATGGACTGCTGTCATCTTCAATCCAGCCTGGCAGATATATATGCTTGACCATTGTTAGCATTAAGAAGGCTGAGACTCACTCCTCACCCAAATCACAAAGGTGCAAACTTCCCCTTGGAGACATACTTCCCACACAGAGCCTATGAATAGCTCTTTGGGAAATATTTTGTTCTATTTAGCATTTTATTAAAAGCATTGTGTAAAATGAATTCTCCATTACTCTGCACTGTTCATCTGCATGTAATACCAGTGGTAATTGATTTTCTGATGGTGCATGAACTGCTAATGTAAAACGTCTGCAGAAGGCTTAAAGGTGAAATCTATTTTCACTGCAGAAAGCCTATATAATCTAGTTTTACTCAGGAGGAGTACACCTTAAAGGAAGCAGAGGGCAATGCAGTTCCTGCATCCCTGTTACTGCTCCAACCTGTGGCTGCAGATGTGGCAGTATCAGCTGACACTGGTGATTAAACACCTTTTACTCAGTCTTAAATTGCTAACACAGTTTGCACCATCAGCTCCATTAAATACATATTCTTGCACTTAAGTTGTGTGTTTGCATCCACACACGCTACGGTGTATTTGTCTGCACACCCACCACTTCCATTCCCTGCAAACCTTCTGGCCGATTCCAGTGGCATGTAAAGGGAGGACATCAGCTGCCTCAATGGGCTCATGTCTGTGTGCAGTCAGTGCCCCCATGTCACGATCAGGCCCTGCAGAGCGAAACAACTCTCCTTCTCTGCAAAGAGAGCTGAGGGCAAATATTGCCTACAGTATCCGCTGATGCTGGAACACTGCAATTACTTCTCAAATCTAACCTAATTACAGTTGCTGAAGAATTCTTCTCCATCCTCTTTGGCTCATTTACAGTTCTTCCACTTTCTCCTTTATCTCTCCTTTCTTTGAGCCAACATTTATCTTTTTAACCCTTTCTCTTCCTCTGCTTCCTTCCCTCCTGCAATGCTCTGTGTAAGCAGAATATCACAGCCTCTGCTAGCAGCTGCATCTGTGTACAGCCTGTCCTAGTGACAGAAGCCAAATGCACCTTCCAAGTTCTTACAGCCAAAGCTCTGACTTTGCAAAAGCAACAGAACACCTCATCTGATTCAGCATTAGTGAAATTGTTTTCAAGGGTTTTGTTTTCATTCGATGGTCTCCCAGGGCAGTAACAAAGAAATCAGAACCATATTTGCATCAATATCAGGGCAAAGAGTTGACAGCCACAAAGGAGGAGAGCAGTCCATGAAGTAGCCCATTTTCATTGACAAGACAGCAAGGAAATAATCTAGCTCAAAGCAAAAAAGTTTTCTGAACTTTTTTTTTTAATGGTATGACTGTGCTCAAACTAAGAGTTTAAAACAGCAAGGTAATTTTTTTTTAAATGCATGATTTAACTTAGTAGTGGTTTTTTATTGTTACCAGGAATTTCGTATCTGTTTGCACAGGGATGAGCATATGGCAGAACATTCCTAGGGCATCATTGACATCTAGTGCCTACGGACTGCTGCAGTATAAAAAAGATTGAAAGACACAATGAAGAGATGAATCTCATAACAGCAGATAAATTCAGACTTCCACATTGTCTTGATATTGATAGTTGCTTACTGCTTTGGAAATCATATCTGGCAGAGCTGAATATGTGTGGATAGATCCACATACCCCTGAGTTTGAACATTTTTTTTTTTATATTTCTTCTGTTATTTACTTAACTTTCACATTTAAATTCTCCATATTTCTACTAGCAAGTGTTATGAGTAATAATGGCATCATAAGCTTAAGGCAGGTGCAAGAGCAGAATGTTGCACAGAATCAAAGCAAGCTGAGAAGAATTTGAAAGACCAAGTGTGTGGTGGTGAGTAGTGTAACTGCAAAGATGTGAGCAAGAAGGGAGAGCAATTAGCAAAGAATTTGGAAAATTGTGGAATCCTGAGAGTGATGATGAACTTCAGGCCTAACCCATCTCCTGCTGAAGTCAGTGGAGAGGGGGTCAGGCTGTCTCTTCTAAGGAGAGAGGCAATGGTTCACTACACCTTCCTGTTGCTCATCAAGAGCTTCTGGAAGAGGTAGAAGGTCTCTGTAAAACCTGCCAGGACTTAAAATATTTGTACAGATCCATAAGGATATGTTCCATAGGGATATATGCCAAAAAAGTACTACCACAGTGCAATAGTAACATAAAACATAAAATGGAATAACAATTAATAATAGCCTTTTTTCTCAGTAAAGGTAGAGACAAAGATGCTGCATCTGCATTCAGACTTCTCCCAGCTGTTCATAATTCAGTTGTGGCACTACAACGCCTTATTATCTTGCATTTCACTGGGACTTCTAGAGAAAAAATAGCAGATCCCTTGCTCCTGGGTTTGAGTTTGAGCTTCATTTTCTTGAACAGCTCTCAAATCTGAACAAGCTCCATCATCCTGATTTCAGACCAGAGCCTTTTTACCAGGTACAGACACGCCATAGTTCCTTACCTATATTAACCAGCGCAGTCCCACTGAAACTGGATTTTGCCATGAGATGTATTCCCATCCTGCTGCAAGTGAATGAAAGGTCTTGTGTGAGTCAAGCGGCGCACTGGCACAAAGACCACTGTCAGCCAGAGGATAAGTGGATCATCTCTTTCCCATATGAGAAGGAATTATTTCCACAACCTTGAGCTTTAGCTGGCCAGACTGACATGCACACATACAGTATGCTCCATGGCAATTGAGTGCATACGTACAGCTCATGCCGCAGAAGTTTTATTTCTCAGAAAAGCTGTAAATCCTCAGCCACAAGATTGCAAGGCAGCAAGCTTTAGGGCTTTCTGGGCACCCAGCAGCAATTCCAGCCCTTCCAGACTGTGGTGGTTTGGGCTAGGCCTTCCTTGGTGACCAGTTTGTAACCAAGGAAGGGTCCAGATTTACCCAGTATTCCCTACAATTTTTACGTAAGCCAGATTATAAGAAGAGAGGAGGAGAGGCCTTCGCTCTCTTTCCTTCTGGCAGCATGGAGGTGCAGGTTCCCTGCTGTTGAGTCTGCCGTGTTGGGGAGCGAGGCCTGGTTAGGCCTTGACGACCTTGGGAGACAGAGGTTGCCGGCGGTCGTTCCGGAGCGACTCTCAGTTGTCCCAGGAAAGTAGTGAGCTATTTTCTTTGCTAACTCTTTTAGTTGTTAGATATTGGGTCACTAATTGGGATATCTATATATTTTATTTTAGTTTTGTTCCCTTTCCCTTCCCCCTTCCCTTTCCCTTGTGAAATTGTATATTTTAATTGTATATAAGTGTAAATATATTTATATATCTCACTTTGGTTGTCTCTCTCTTTTTTCGGGTTTTTCTTAGTTTTTTTCTCCCTCTTCTCCCTGAGGTTTGGGGGGGGAACAGACACTTCTGATGGTAAGGTTTGGAGACTTGGCAGGGAGCCAGTTTCAAACCATATCACAGACATTAAGTCTATTCAATGTTTGGTAACTAATTTTTCAACCCATGCCTTCTTCCTCCCCACTCTGTGCATTAACCGCTTACAGGAAACCAACAAACACTTTTTTGAATAAGCTGGGAAACTCAAGCCCTCAGGTAGGTTGTATGCCTGGCTAAGTGCTTCCATGAAAAGCCTGGCAATGGAATTTTCTTTTCTTCAAACCAGATAAGACTAGAGCAAGTTCAAATCAGCAAATTGGCTCTTCTCTTGTAATACACATGCAGAAAAACAAGGAGTCTGGTTCTCTAGGTGATGAGATCCCGAAGACCCTAAGCCATCCTACTCCAGTGCTTGGAGCAGCACCAGTAGGATGCATCTGAACTCCCTTTCATTCCAGCATCTCTCTGCCTTCCCCTGATTTGGAGGCTGTGCTGCTGGTTGATAAGTATGCACTACCCCTCCCTCCCTCAGGAAACTGCAAGCCACAGAATGAAAAATAATGCTGATCCCCAGAGGACCATTCCTCTCTGCAGAAATTTCTGACAAAACTGGTTACAGAAGTGTGTTACCCAAAGAAGGACATCCTCACATCTGTCCTCGTGCTCCCATGCCCACCTGCCCCAGCCAGCAGACACAACTGATGTGACTCCTGCAACTAACATGAGCCACTAGATTTATTTGTCATTTGTCTCTGTTGTTCTTGCTTTCAACATGGAAGACAGGAAAACAAGTGGTGCAAGGTCTGTCCTGCCCCTTAATTAATATTAATGAAATTAATTCCTGTCTGTCTTCTTCTTACTTTCTTGAAAACTAAAGAGAACAGTTTAATATTCAGTGCAATTTGATTGGCTCTTTGAGGGTCCTTTATTTTTTTCCATTATGCTCATCTCTCCCACAGATTGATCCCTGACTTTTGCCACTGTTGCCATTTATGTTCATTTACGACTATTTGGGGGAGCCCTTTTTACTTTAACACAAATGCTAATCCAAATGTAGGGTTCGCTTTTAAATTAAGGGCTGCAAATGGCATCTTATTTATACAATATGTACTGGTGTCTGCTAAATGTTAAAAGCATTTCTATAGCACAGGTAATCATAGAATCATCATCACAAAATATTTTGGGTTGGGAAGGACCTTAAAGACCATCTAGCTCCAGCCCCTCTGCCATGGGCAGGGACACCTTCCACTAGACCAGGTTGATCAAAACCCAATCCAACCTGCCTTGTACACTTTCACGAATGGGGCACCCACAACTTCTCTGGGCAACCTGTTCCAGTGCCTCAACACCCTCACAGTAAAAAATTTCACCTAATAGCTAATCTAAACCTACTCTCTTTCAGTTTAAAGCCATTACCCCTTGTCCTATCACTACATGCCCTTGTAAAAAGTCCCTCTCCAGCTCTCCTGTATGCCCCTTTTAGGTACTTGGAAGGCCTGTGCTTCCAGGTTGCGGTGGCCAGGCTCTGGCAGCAAGGCTCTGGCTCTGGAGCCAAAAGACATCCAAGGTACCTCCTTTGCCAAGGGTTACGTCTTGCAGCAGTGGTGGCACTTCATAACATAAATCCCTGGAAGCAAGAGGAAGCAAACCAGCAGAGTTACATGCAGTATGTCTGGGTTGAACTCACACTCAACCCCATATCCCTCCCATGGTCTTGCCACAAAGGAGCAGCAGGGTCCCTGGGGAGCCACTGTCCTCTCCCCCTCCTCCCCTTGGTCCTCTACCCTGGAAGACACCTAGCCTGTGGTTCATGGCCCATTGAAAACCCTGCTGTGTCATTTCTGGGCCACGAAGGCTGGCCAGCCTATTCTAGTTGAAACGAAAGGGATTGTGGCTTTGGATCACAGGCTCCTGGTGTCTGAAAAGTTGCTTACTAATACTTTATTATTATAAAAAGATTTAATTCTTTAAATTTGAACACTGGGCTCCTTGCCTAATGTTCTTACATGTAGCATCTAGCATAACCCTTTGGTTAATTTCCAAACCAAACTCAGTATTGACAGTATTTGGTAATTTTCCATGTGTCACCAGACTGAGAGAAAGGCTGTGTGTTTTGAATGGCTGGTATTTCACAACGGGATTCAGGTATGGGCTGGATAAAGCCTGCCTCACCCTCAGCTGCTCTGCTCTTTGTTAGCCTAATTAAAGTTTACAGCAGTAACCTAGGGAATGAATTAAGAAACAAACCTCAACCAGTCTCACTTGTTCACTTGTGCAATGGAGTCCTTTAAAATTCACAGGGAAAATGTTAACATATAGTAGAGATGTAATTTTGTAAATGCGCCCCTGTGTCTCTCTGATTGCCTTTCTCAATGTGATATTTTCCTCCAGGTACTTGGTTTCCCAGCTTCTGAAAGCACAGGGTTGGATTCAGGGCAGGATTTTGGTAGGCTTTCAAAAGGACTGGAATATCAAATCATGTGGTGTATATAATCATGGGAAGTTCCTTTTCTCTAACCTTACAAGGCTTGAAAATTTTATGTTATACTTCATTGTGCAACACAAGAAAAGTACCTCAGGAACAGAAATGTCTTTTATTCCATTCCCCATGTATCTGATGCTTTATTCCCTCAGGCACTACTTGTTTGCCAAAGGATTGTTTAACCACTGTTTGACAATTTCCAAATGGGAAAGAAATGCTGGGTTTCATCCAAAGGAAGGGAGGAGCTTTACAAAGTTTTGTATTTAATCTTGGTTGAAAGTAAACAACTTTACCCTTTCAACATTAGTCATGCCTGTTGTATAAAGTATGGTGTAAAAGTGCTCAGCAAAGAAGTGCAAGATTTTTCCATAACTTTGTAGTTATTAACATTTGCATAGGGGATTGAATCAGATCAAATAACTGTCTGGATGTAGTGTATGGGGGAGCTGGACATCACAGCGGGGTAACTAGGTGGTGGGAGTAGTGGAAGAAGCAGCACAGCTCCTCACTGGAGCCGGGTAGCTGGAGCACCCATCAGTCCATACACTGTGACCATATATGCATGCCTGGTGTGGGCAGAGGTCTCTGCTGGCGCGGGTATTTTGCGAGGATTAACGTGCCTTTCAAAAAAGGAGGCAGGATGTACCGGGGGAAATGGGGAAACAGCCCCTGGCCCACCACACAAATTTTGCTGCCACAAGTATGGCTGTGCAGTCAGGCCTTTTGGTGGGAACAGAGCTTGCACAAGCTACAGCAACAAATCCCTCCTCTGAGCAAAAAAACACAACTGTTCTGAAAACAAATACTGTATCTCGGGGGGAGATCCCTTCTGCGGGTGGAAGAGGTGCCTGCGAGCAGCGCCAGCAAGCCCCAGGTGCAGAGGCGGTGCGAGGGCGACAGGAGGCAGGGGGCAATAGCCGGCGGCGCCCGGGGGAGGAGGAGCCCGGGGCTTCCGCCGGCGTGAGACGTGGGGAGAGCAGCGGGCAGCGCCCGAGCCGTGGCCTCGCTCCCTGGCCATCGCTGCCCTCCTTGGGGAGGAAGAGCAACGCCAGACCCTGCTGGAGCCGCCACCAGAAGCCGGCAGGAGTGCCCGTCGAGTAGAGAGCAAGGCTCCGATCACTAGCTTCTCCCCGGCTCCAGCACACCGCTTTCTCTCTAACCGGCCACTTTGCAGGAGGATTAGTAAGAAAAAAAAAAAAAAAGGCAAATTAGAGAATAAAAAGAATGACCTACTTTGAAACAAGAAAAAAAATAGCGCTCTCTGTCAAGGTTTTGCTCCAATTGCCTGTGCGGCGTTGCATAACCAGATCGGGAGCTCCTGCCTGTGCCCGGCGAGGCCGGGAACCTGCCCCGGGGCAACGCGGTGCCGTGCCCCGCTCCGTCCCGGCTCCCGCCGCCGGGCCAGCGGGCACGGACAGGGCGCAGGGTCACCCCCCGGTCCGGGGCCGAGCAGGGGGACCGTGCCCAGCCCGCCGAGCAGAGCCGTGCTGGGGTCCCGCCGCATCGCCCCAGGAGCCGGCGGCCAGGCACCTGGACGCTTGCCCTGCCCGGCGGGGCCGGCGGCACCGCGGGGGTTCCCGGGCTCAGGTGCTGGAGCGGCCGCCGGTGCAGTACGGGGATGTCGCTGCAGACATATATAAACGTTGGCACGCCGGGGTTTGCTCGCGGCGGCGGAGTGGAACCATCCTTGATGCGGGGCTGCCTTTTTGGTTGAGTTTTTTTTTTTTTTCCCTGCTTCCCCTTTCGTTCTCTTTCCAGCTTCTCCTTTTCTTGGATCCTCGCCTGTCTCCTCCCACAGAACGAGAGAGAGAGAGAAAAAAAAAGGTCACGTATGTTTGGAAAAATATGTAGGTCAGTGGAACATTCCCTGCACTTGTGCACAGGCAGCCGGGGCGGGAGAGCTCCTCCGCAGCCCTCTCGCTTCCCACCGCCCCAGCCCGACCCTCCCGGAGCCAACCGCGGGGAGGGGGGCGCCGAACGCCGGGGTCCCTTTCCCCCTCCCTGACCCATTTTGAGCACCAGCCTCGGGTTTGATCTCCCCCTCTGTCCACCCCCACCCTCCCGCTCCTTGCCGGAGAAGGGAGCGGCGAAAGGAGCCGGCGCCGGCGATCGCTGCCGCCGGGGCCGCAACTGCGCCCATGGGCACGGGACGTGGGGCGCGTCCCCGAAGCGCCGCCGGCTGAGGGCGCGGGGCGGTGGCCCGGCCGCGGAGGCAGGCGAGGGGAGGCGGCGGCCGGCGGCGATGAAGGGCCGACGGAGAGGATGCCCCCACCTCGCCCCCCGGGCTCCAACTTCGCGGAGAACTATCGGCCCCGCAGCCCCCGCCCCCGCCCTGCCTCTCCCGGCCGCGCGTCCAACTTAATGCCCCAGCGGGAGCCCCAGCCAGCAGCCCCCCCGCCCCCCGGCCTCCGCCTCCCCCCCCAGCAGCCCGGGTTCCCGGCGGCCTCCCGGTGCCGGCGGAGCCCCTGGCCCCGGCGCGCGTGGGTCCCGCGGCGCCCGGGGCGGCGGCAGCGCGGCATGCGGCGGCCCCGCGCACCATGAGACACGGCACCGGCACCGGCGGCAGGCAGGAGGCGGGCAGCGTCCCCGGTTCCTCGTCGGCGAGGAAGAGTTTGCCGGCTTCCGAGGCCGGCCTCCTGCGCGGCTGGAGCAGGGGCGGCCGCTGCCGCAGCGGCACCGGCAGGCACCGGAAAAGCGGCGGCATCCAGCTCGGCGGCACCGGCACCAGTACCGGCGGCGATTCCCGCGCCCAGGTGGCCACCGCGGACAGCAGCAGCAGCAGCAGCAGTAGCGGCGGCGGCGGCTGGGGCTTCCCCGCCGCGCTCCCGCAGCACCGGCACCCCAGGTAACGGCGGCCCTGTGGCCCTGACCCTCCCTCCGCCCCGCGGGGCGCCCACCCGCGACACTCGCCCCGGGAACCCACGCGGGATGCTCGCCCACGCGTGACCCCCCGCGGCGGCGGCCGGGGTCAGCTCCCCTCCGCTCCACGCACCGTGGCGGTGACGGACGCGCCCGGTGGTGCGGGGTGGCATCGTCTCTGCCACGGGAAAGTTTACGTGGGGAGCACTGTATGTGCGCCGTGTCTCTCCCGGCCGGGCTGGCGGGGTCCGGCCGGCTGGGCCCTTCCTTTTGGAAAAATAACTTGCCCCCCTCCCCCAGCTGTTCTTCTCCCTGTCTCATCTTGGTGTTGTTGGAGGTGTTCTTGACTTCGAGGGTTCATATAGGCTAGAGTAGAATAGGGTCTGCGATGCAGTGATCGGGCAGTGATCAAAGAAAACTTCCAGTAAGACCAGTGAGGTTTTTGAATGGGCGAAGGCTTCTGGTGGGAGCAGAGGCTGTGTCATGTGCTGGGAGAGCCTTGCTGCTGCAGCAGCCCTGAGCTGGGCTCCTGTGTGTTTCCTTCCGTGTATGCAAGGGGGTAAATATTAAATCCACGGCTGAACGGCAACACTTGGAGTCACTCAGAGTTGTGCTGTAGTGTTTTCCTTTATGGTCACTAGCCTGATTGGTCAATTAACAAGCACGCTCATCCAGAAACTTTGCTCCGTAGTCCTTAACTGTCTACAGGATGGCAGCTTACTTTCACTCAAGTGACTCAGAAATAATTAGTGGTTATAAGCGTTGCAGCCAGCAGAGGAACTTGGATCTTTTCATGGCGCTAAATCTCCAGAAGGGCTGTAGGGATCCCTCAGGTGGGCACGGCTAACCTGAGCATTCAGTTCAACAAGTGGCTGCCTCTTGTAGTGGAAAATTATCTCTCTCTTACCCTGGTGTGAGATGTTAATGCACCAAACTGTGGTCTTAGTTTTTTTCCTGGCACTAAATAATTAGCGTGCACAGTGTCCAGGCGTAGCCCAGCTCATCCGCTGATCTGTATCTGATTCTGAGAGCTGTCAGCTGATTGAGGGCCCAATCCTGCATACATTTATATAGATGAATATAGACACATAGTTGCTCTGCAGAGATGGCCTGGAAGCAGGAATATTTGGAGAACATAATTGCCAAGCTGTGCACTGTCTCACTGAACATGTGAAAATGGAGGGCTTTCCTGAAGCAGGTATGTGACAGCAGGGTGATTCCCCAAGCTGAAAGCACTTCTGTGCCCTGCTCCAAAGCCTGGAGACAGTAGGCTTGCCTGAAATTTCTTTCCCTCAGTAATAAAGGTGTTGCCTTGCATGTTGAACCCACAGACTATACTTTGCAGAATTATGATTTTTGCCCAAATCTCTACCCTGGAACATGCTAGAGCATTTGAAGGAGTTGTTATTTTATCATATGCAGGAACGTTGTCTACTCTTAAAATTACCTTGTGCTTTCTAGTACAATGCTGTGCTATCAGGGGCTTATGCATTTGCTAAGCTTAAACCTAGGCTGACATTTTCCAGGTTGAGTACCTGCTGAAGACAAACTGTCTTTGGGAAGCTTCATTTGAAATGGTTCAGCTATTTCTGTGAACATGGTTAGAGGAAAGTGTATTCTTTGGCCATATATCTGATGAAGGTAGTTCAGGTGTACATCATCCTGCGTTAGGAGACCTTGATCTTTTCTGTGAATCTGCGTTCCTTGGCTATGTTGAGAAACGCTTTCATTGAGACTGTTGAATTCTTGTGGCTTCGTGTTTTGGAGTGAGGAAAAGAGATCAGTCTTGTGATGGGGGTGTGCCTTATGTTTAGCCTCTAGAAGCTTCCAGAATTTTTCTTAGTTTTAATTTTGTCACAAGGCTCAGGTTGCATGCTCCTGGTAGAGGGGTTGTTGAGGGCTTGACCATTGCACTCGCTGAAAATGCTCTCAGCATAAGGCATGCTGAACACCCAGCTTTGTTAGGAGCTGATCACTGCTTGTCTCCCTGGGAAGGATGAGAGCACTCCAGTTGGTGGCTGAAGGGCTGAGTGGACTTTCCCCCACAGTTATTCTTCCCAGATGTTGCTACTACAGTGAACACCATAAGGAGGGAGCATTGAAGACTGTGTCTTTGGTGGCAGAGTGTGCGAGTGATGCCAAGGCAGGGTGGAAAAGGAAATTGCTTAGTTCACATGCATGGTGACAAGAAATTGTGGGACTCGAACTGAGAAGAAGTATTGATGATGGAGACATGGAGAAATTGAAGAGCAGAGACTTTGAATTAAGACAAAGGATTTGGTGGGGTCGTAGATGACAAAGCTTGGGAACAAGGTGCAAGGAACTATGGATAGAGGTGCTAAAGCCAGACCAAGAGAAGCAATGGTGGGAAGAAAAAAGTTGACACTTGTAGTGTACAGGGACAGGATATCTGAGCAAAAGCAGTGGTTTCCAGTCTTTCAATGGTTGGGGGATGGTACTACTGCTTTTTCATCCTTCTCATCTTCGTCCCAATACTACCTGCTGTGTTTTTCAGTACCTGCCTCTGCTTTGCCCCTCTCCTGGATTGGTAAATGTCATACTGATAAAAAAAATTATACAGTTAAATATACATCTTATATGCATTTAATTGCTTTTCTTTCTGTCTTAGATGAATTTAAGGAATTTCCATTTGTGTTTATAGTTTTGTTTTCAGGCTCTTAGGGCAGATGCACTTGGATTGCAGATTTTGTAGAGGGATCGTTATCTGTATAAAAAAAGTTTTTCTAGATTTGGCTTGACTTTCTGGTGATCACTGATCTTATTCAAACTTGTTATTGGAAAAGTAGACTAAGGTCATGCAAATATTTGTATTTTAGCTAGTTTAATTCAGTCAGAAATCAGCATCGTCTGATAGAATAATTTTATGAGTCTGACTACTGAAGTTTGAAAAGGAAACATCATGTAATAGCATTTAAGCAGAATGCATAGAGGGTGGTGGATTGGTAGTGGTGCTTTTGGTATTGCACATTTTTTTGGGAGGGACTAAAGCCATTACTCTTTATTGTGACATGCTATGGGCCACACAATATATATGCCAGTATATTGCCAGCTGAATTCAGAAATACAAGAGTTGCAGGGCAGAAAAGACAAGGGGGTGAAAACGGATGTGGTTGTGTAGGCTCATGTTCTGAATAAGGAGCTGAGAAAACTGCAGACATGGTTCATTCTCCGCTCCTTCCATTTATCTTGTGGTGGCTCAGGGATGTTGGCAGATTAGATTGAGGGATACGGGGGCACAACTTTCTTGGCCTCGTACACATAAATTCGATGTACATTTTGGGGATAGAGGGGTAAGTACCGTTTTTTATGCTTCTCTTCCTGTGTTTCTTCCCCCTGAAGGCAAACCATGAAGCACAGCTCAGTCCAGCCATAATGTTTTTAATTACACTTTGGTAAAGACATTTCTGTTCCTTTATCCAAGGACCATGGCAGAAATCAGCATTTCTTGCATGCTACCTGCCAGATTTGGGAGGAATAGTCTTAGGCATCCCCAATGCTAAGTGTTTCAATCCTGCTTCAGTCTGAAAATTCACCTGTGACTTCAGAAAAATAAAACTCTCACAAAAGTTAGATAAGCTTAGACCTTTGTCACTAGAAAATAGTATTGCCACACACTGTACCCAGTACCCTGTCAGTACCTGCCAGCTCTTCCTTCTCCCCTCCTTTGCCTACAAGCTTTCTGAGGCAATGCCATCTCTTTTTCCTGTGTCTGTGTGGTAGGTAGCATGCCTAGAGCTCCAAGATACTCCAAAATTGACCACGTTAAGTGGTGGGAACAGGGTGGTTATCTAACCTTCTCTTGCTTGGGCACAAGTTTGTGTAAAACAGCTAGTCTGCTACTGGCCTGATAATGACAGAAGGTGTTTTTCAGCTGTTTTACCACTGTTCTTAGGGAGCAAAGTGAAACAATGATATGGGAAAAAATCTAGAGGATGTGTATGTACGTTTGAGATCAGAATGGAAATTTGGAAGTTCGGGTATGAAACCTCTGTCATTCCAAAACCTGCAAGAAGTGCTGGCATGACAGAGCATCATGTACTGGGACGTTTCAATCACCCTTTCTCTTTGAGTATCTTCATATGAGATAAATGTGCTATGCATGTCACGTTGAAAATTAATGGAAAAAGTGTATCTGTAATAATAGAAATTAATTGCTATAGGTCATGGTAGGTGCAGAAGCTTTGATAAAGTCTTCCACGGACAACTCGGAAAAAAAAATCAATGCAATGTGCAGATGTGAATTAAAAACCAAAGGGAAATAGAACATTAAGATTATTTTTAACAGGATGGAAAATAATAAAAAAGAATCCTCATTGTTTCACTGTAGAAGCTATGGTGTGCCCACATCTTCAGTATCTTGGGCTGTCGATTTCCCCACCTCAAAGATGTATAATGGCAGGGGAGGAGGTTCAGAGGGATGTAACAAAGGTGATCAGAGGAATGGAGTAATTCTTGTCCGAGGACTGACAGCACTGATAAACTGATGCAACAGAAATCTGTAAAATTAAGCAAAGCATGGAGAAGGCAAACTGGGAATTACTGATCATGGCAACAGCAGCAGAAGGACTGGGTGCTGGCATGAACACAGAGGGAGATGACTCTTCACATGGAGTGGTCAGACTGCTGAACTGCTCACCACAGGATGTGGATGCTGAGAGGTTACATCAGCTAATGAGGTGACTGGATGAGTTCATGGAAGAGAAATCCATCAAGGGCTATTAAACTTAAAACCACTGCCTCTGGCTTAGGAAGTTTTGAGCTGCACATTCTTAGAAGCTTGGTGAGTGTGCTGAAGAAATATCACCATTGGTTTGCCTTGTTCTTGTAACTCATTCCTCTACACTTGTGTCTGGCCATGGCTTGAGGGAGGGTGCTAAGCCAGGTGGTCTCCCAGTGTCTGCTCTGCAAAATGAAGCGGTCAAGCAAGTGGTGTCCCTCCTTGGCTCCCGAGGTCAAAAGGCTTCTGGTGGTTTGTACCTTCGCTGTTCAGGGCTGGCTCTGTTATGACACATCAGCCATGGAACAGGCTAGTGCGAGAAGCTAGGTGAAGTGCTCCAAAGAAGAGCAAAGGTGTGAGCCAAAACTGTATGTTGAAAATTGCAATGAGGTCTCCCCTCAACCTTTTCTTCCCCCTCCAGACCCTTCACCATGCTCATGGTCCTCCTTTGGACACTCTCTAATAGCTTAATTATAATCTAAAACTAATTGTGGTCTTTCTTATATTGTGGCTCCCACTGCACACAATATTCAAGGTGAGGCTGCACCAGTGTGGAGCAGAACAGGACAATCACCTCCCTCAGCTGGCTGGTGATGCTTTGCCTGATGCCCCCCAGGACACAGTTGGCCCTCCTAGCTGCCAGGGCACTGCTGACTCATATTCAATTTGCCATCGACCAGGACCCCCAGGTCCCATTCTGCAGCGCTTCTATCCAGCCTCTCATTCCCCAGTCTGTACACCCAACCAGGGTTGCCCTGTCCCGGGTGCAGAATCCGGCCTTTCCCTTGTTAAATTTCATATGGTTGGTGATTGCCCATGCTAGGCTAAGAGATGGACTTGATGATCCTTGTGGGTCCCTTCCAACTCAGGATATTCTATGATTATGTGATTCTGTGTACCCCAAAAGGCAGCGTACAGTGCTCGAGCTCACTCCCTGGTGTCCTATTATGTAGCTGTGCAGTCATGGCAAGGATAGACAGCCTTATCTTCTTGAGTTCAAGTAGGTTCAGAAAGCAGTTCATTCAGGGAAGCAATCCCACCAAAAGGCGTTGAATTCTGAGATAAAATGCCTGGCCGAAGAAGTCTCCGCTGGGAGACTGTAATTGCTACATGCCTGCCCCGCTGATGCAGGCTTCCCCAGCCTTCACTGCTGCCCGATATGAGGGAGAGGATTTGGGCCAAGGCAGTCATCTTCCTTCACATGATATTGCTGTGGCTACAGTTTTATCTATCTGTACAAGACCAGGCTTTGAAATTTTGAACTGAGAATGAGAGGATTGGAAATTAAATTTCTTCAGCTATCCACTGCATTTAAGCACTATGGTTAAAACAATAATGTTGTGTTGACTGCTGTTTACTAAACCAGACAATTTGCTTAATCATCTGAAAGGCAGATTTTGAAGCCATGGATTGCACTTACTACGGCTGTGCTAAGCCAGAGACTGTGTATTGCTGTTCACTAAGCAATGGTCAAAGCACAATGTATTCAAACACAGCTCATGCTGATGGTATTTGCTGGCTTTTGGATGAGATCTATTGCTATTAAAACACCAGCACCAATCTCAAACTCAGCAATGTCCTACATCCTTCTGATCGTTTCTTCAAATTTCCAGATGCTAACTGATACAGAAACTCCAGTGCAGCAGTTAATGGAGCTCACAACTGCCTAGCTGTATATTTTTGGGCTACCTTATGTAATAAAATGGCAGGCCCTTGCACTGTCTGCGCAAACAAGGTTGCATAAGCAGCCTGGGGAAACAACTGGAGCTCCAAGAGCCCTCCTGAATCCTGCACGTCTTGTTTGATCTCATTTAACATAATTTAATAAACAATATTAACCTTTTCCCCTCCTTCCCCTCGAGTTATCTGGTCCCAGTTATACTGATTTAATTTCATGCACAGACCTCACTTTTTAGAGAAGTCATCAAACTTTTCAGTCAGTTGAGCAGCCTGATGTCCGGGTAGCCTTGAATTTTCTGTAATCAGCACTCAATCTAGTTAAAAATAAAAACACATTAAAAACAAAGCCTTGAACAGGAAAGTACTTGTTTTTCACTCTCAATTCTAATTTGGGAACCATTCTTAAAGTTCATCACTATGGTTTGTTCTTACATGGGATAAACAATTTATTATTCAAGCAGCTTTGGGTTTTTTTCCTTTAAAAATAGACAATAATATTCAACCATTGGGAAGAAAAACAGCACAAGAAAATTGTAATCAGCTTTAACAGGCTTACAGATGGCAATGAATATCTTTAAGCATAATTTTAGCCCTGTAAACAATAATAATTAAGTTTGATTATTTATTATCCTTTTATCATTGATGTGCAGACCAGACTTTTTCTCTCAATTCCTTTGTTAGGTGTGTCAAATTTTTAAACTGCAGAACTATTTTAATAAGGCAGGTCCCACCTGTAATCTCTAAATCAACAGGTGGATGTAACCGTGCAAAACCTGAGAATTACTGATTATCTGATTGAGTCAGCGGCTGAATAAATCTGACTTTGAGCATGTCCTAGACTTATTGGTTTGGGTGGGACACCCCTCATTAATACTTCATGGAGAATTGACATATTTCCCATATCATGGGTTAGAATGGTCTGTTTGCAAAAGCTAGTCAATAATAAATACTGTGTGCAATGTGATCAGCTGGAGATGGTATATTTTTCAATTATTCCTGGATTTCACCCAAAATATCTACCCTAGTGTTTTTATTGGTAATTTTCTGCATTTTACTTGTGATATTTTGTCTGTTCCCGATTTTGACATCTAGAACAGTAAAAGGTTTTAAATTTGAGACTTTGCATTAGACATATCCACATTCCAGTGAGGGTTCCTTTGATTTATGATTTATAAAGGGCAAAACACCTTATGATTTTTACATGGACCATTAAGACCACTCCTTGATTAGGCAGAATCTTCATCCTTCATCAGATAAACATGGAGTTGTTTTGATTTGTTTTATCTTTGGCTACCAAGATAAGAAGAATATTTTATTCTTCAGTCTATTTATTTTATACTTTCTTTTCAGTATATTAAAGACAATTTTACGTAAACAGCCTAATCAAACAATGGTTCTGTTAACCAGCTGGATGCATTTCCAACAATTTCAGCAAGAGCACAACTAATGAAAAATAAATAGGCCATTCATAGTCAAGCATGTATTTAAATTTTTTTATGAGAAGGACTAAGGAATCTTGCTTGTTTATGGGCTGTCACTGAAACCAGTAAAAACTTTTCTGGAATAATTCTGGACCTTTAATTTGATTGTTTGTAGGGTGACACAAGTCAGTTTTTTCATCTTTTTCTTTCTTTCCAGGACAAAGGACTTTATTGTCAGCTGATGCACACTGATGTAACTTAGCTCATTGTAGCAATTACATTTATACTACCTGGCCTCTAATATTCATGTTTCTTCAAAAGTGTGTCGTCTTTTTCAACAACAGAATATCTTGCTAGATCTTGCTGTTATTGAAGTATAAGAAATAAAGCTGCATTTGGTGCCTATCCTGCTGTCCTCATTAAGGCAAAACTCCCACTGAAATCAAGGAGTGTTTGCCTGACAAAGAATTACTGACTTGAATTTCTGAGAGGTCTAAACTTTCTCGGTCACTTTGGGTTTGATTTTTTTTTTAATTTAATTTTTTTAATCTCACCTTGTTTTCTCACCTTTTATATTTCTGGTTTTGAATCTTTAGCTTCCTTCAATAGGATCTTTTTTCTTTTTACTTCAGTCAGGTCTTAGGACCTTCTCTTTCTACCCTGCCCTCTCTTCCTTTCTTCTCTCCTCTTACTGTCTCGCACTCTCTTTCAGTTATCCTTCTGTTATCATCACCTTCACTGACTACAGCACTGTAAAAACTTGATATACATCATGCATGTTTCCAGGAATTTAATTGAGCTTGTTTAGACCGTTTATATGTACAGGTGCTTATTTGAAGGTACTTGCCTTAGGGCGAAGCAGCAGTTTGTAAGATTGGTGATGCAGGCAGAGATTTGTTTACACAATATTTCTGTCTATAATCTTTCCTCCTCTTCTTGGTAGAATCTTAGAATTTCCTCTGAAATATTGATGCAAGGTTTCAGCAGTAAATTAAGTTTTGGACTGATAAAATAAATATTTTTCATAGTATTTCAGTCAGAAAAAAATATGGATTTTGAAGTCTGTGTAAAATGGGTTTTGTTGAGGGTGACAAAACTGAAAATCTCCAGAGAAATGGGTTTTATTTGTAATTCTTCTACTGTGCAATGTTATGAGCTTAGAACACATACATAGTGCTTTTTTGTGCATCACTTCTCTGATCTGTAAACTAGGGCAGCTTTGCAGAGTATTGTAGCATATGATCAATTCTGGGTGCCATTCATAACTAGGTATCAGAGGGGGGCACAAAGCAGAGTGCTCTGGGCTGCTAAATATACCATTGACAGTAAGAGGAGCTACAGTGATGGCTTTTTTGGGCGTTGATCCATCTCCGTGGTTAGATTACATCAGGCAGTACCTTATCGCTGCAGGCACTTTGCTTCCAGCTGTGCAACACCTGATGGCGTTGGAGCTTTCCCTGGATGTCCTTGCTCCGTTTGTGTCCTGCACAATGGCTCAGTTCACCCCTGCTACCTCTTAATTGTTTGCATTTTTCAAATGGAAAGCATTTTGAGAATGCCAAGTATTGTTATATTTTTGCAAGTCTGACTGAAATGTGTGTTCTTTTTCACAAGACCTAATTTATGCATGTTAAATAAATAGTAGGTGTATGGCTTAATGTATAGTATAGCATTTCAAACTAAAGCCATCAGCTTACTGTTTCTCAGCATCTGGATCCCTGCAGACATACTTCTTAAAGTAAAAGACATAACACAATCCTTTCTTATTCTCCCTTAAACAAGAGGACACATTTTCTCTTCTTGTAATGGTTACAAATAATTTTTCACAGGGTCCAATTGCATGTTACTCTGGCAAACCTAAAATGAATGAAAAACTTCAGGCTATATATACAGAGTAATGACAGTTAAAGAATGCATTTCTTCTTTAATGCAATTTCTGTTTGATTTTCTCAAAACCCTCCTCTTCCAAAGACCCATTTAAACCACATCTGAACAATAGATTTATTGTTGTTGACTGAATGAGAAATTTGATAAAGATAGCTTTTCTAGCTCCATTAAAAATAGATTATTTTTCTGAGGACTGAAGGATATAAGTTCAGTTTTTAACTTTGAATTTCACATTCCATTTGACTAGTCTGTAATATATATATTTTCAAAGTCCTAATTGCTATTAGACTTGTCATATTTCTCTGCATGATTTTTCTCTGCATATTTTTTCTCAGTGTGAAACTATTAGAGGGTCATTGCACTGGTTAATGAAAGGGGGTTGACTTTTTTGGTAAGTTGTGAGTATTTAAATATTCTGCTATGCAAATTTTCCCTTTTTATGGAAAAAAGCTTAAAGAGACAGCTTAAAAAAATTTCTTTAGAGGTGTTGAAGCATGCAGGTTACATTCATTCAAAATCTATGATATCCAGTGGTGGGAGGTGATGACACATTCCAAGTTTGCTACTGTATAGTTGAGAGGGGATTCTATGTAGGACATGTCAGCATAAAAATTTGGTATGTCTCTTCACAATGCTGCTGGTTTTGCCACTGAATTCTTCAGTAGTTTTCTTAGAGTGTATAATCAGTTACGCTTGTGCTGATTTAATCAATTATCCTTGTGCACAAACAAACAAACACAAACAAAACCCAGCTAATTTCAGACTGTCTTTGAAACATCAGAACTAGAGATTTCACTTACAATGAAAGAAGTATTATTTTCAAGCCTTTAGAATGATTTTAAAAATGGCAAAGATATATTTGGGAACTCTCATACTTTTGGGTACCAGCAGCTGTGTATCCTTATGCAAAAGTGGATTTGGCTGAAAGACCAATTCATAAATATTGTATCTGAAGATTGCAGCAAGCTTTCATATTTGCAAGAGATAATGTAAAGTGTGCAACATTTTTTTCTTCACTCCAAGAAGTGTGAGCTTAAACAGCTTGATCTCCCAAATCTAATGAATGATAGCCAACGAACAAAAGTATCCATGGTGTCTTGAATCACGGGGGCTGGAGACCATTCTGTCTGTGGAAGCAGAAAGGTCAGCCTGCTGTGGTGAATCTGAACACCCTCCTGTGCACTGCCAGGCTGTGAAATGGCTTGGAGACAGGAGGTGTCAATAAATAACTTTCTGACACCGGCACTCCATGACTTCCTATCTCGCAGCCTATGAGTTTTCAAGCAAGCAACAGCCTGCTCCTAGCTGTATTGCTTGGAGAAACCAAGTAGGAGTTTGGGGAACGTCTCATTTCTCTGGTAAAAAAAAAAAAAAATCTATTTTTTTCCCTTTATTTAGCCCTCCTCCACCTTGATCTGCTGTTTGGGGAAGTGAGGGCTGTAGCAGGGAGGTAAGACTTATCTTTGATCTGATGGTTCCTTTCATTCTGGGCTGCTCTCCAGGAAAAACCTTTTCCCCCTTTGGGACATAGCATTTTTCATGACAGAGGCTCTGCAAACAGGAGCACTGCTGAAGATCCTGAGTTTGCCTGACGTGCGCTTGACATTTTAGCACAGATTCAGCAGAGCGGCTTTATTCAGGTAAACAATTAGGTACATGCTTTTAATTACATTCCATATGAGTTTCTTTCCTGAATATGGAAAGACTTAAGCACATATTTAGAGGCTGAATAGGTCTCCAGTCTGACTCATGTGTAGAGTGAGGATGGGTTGGAAGGAAAGGAAGCAATCATCATGGTAGCACAGCAGCTGTGAAGTAGGATGTACCGTTTGAAAATCAACATGCTGCAAAAGGGCCTTGTTCTTCTGGGAGACAGTTTTTTGTCTATATGGTCTCAAGAAGAGGAGCAGGCCTAGACTTTTTACTTTCATCCACCCATTTGTCCTCCTGTTTCTCCTTATTTTAAATTACTCTGCATATGGCTTGGATGATCTGAAGTAGGTTTATAATTAAAATTAGTTTGGTTACTCTGCGGCCTCATGTTTGGCAGTTTTATGATTCACCCATCTGGCACTGCAAAAAGAGGACAGTGTTCTTTTGCAGAATACTTTTGGCTATCTGTAAGTGAAGGTGGTGCTGTATGCTAAGTTCTCTGAGGGTTTCTCACATCACATCAGCCACTGAAGGTTTCTGAAATTAATAAAAGTATTTGTCAGCAGTGAACACACACCCAAACCTTTTGGCTCCTTCTAGCTACTTCATTCATGAAGAAATGTTGGTTCATGATTTTACGTGCAAAACTTATTCAGGCACTGATGTAACCTTTTTTCTTCTTTTGAGTATCTGTATTATGAATCTAGATCAATATTTTGCAACACAGAGAAGGAAAAAGAAAGGCACTGCAGAGCGAACTCACAAATGCCTCTGCAGGAAGGTCATTTTGGTGAGCCAGGTCTTGTCTGTGCTTAAAGGTCTTTGCTGACAAAAGCACATGTAAGGGCATGGTGGTAACTTTAACAGATGTGTGTTGTGTGCAGTTACTTTACTGGCAGAACTAAACTGTTTCCCTGAAAAGAATAAGCCATCCCAGCAAAAAGACTTTTCAGGGCCATCTTGTAGAGTTGGCAGAAAGATGTTTCCAACATAGGGTTCATTGAAGGTTCTTCCACATTCCATACTGACAATGTATGGAATTTGAAAATACAGACTACACCTAAATAGAATACGGATAATGGGTTCCAGAACCTCATCTGATGAATAGCCTTAATTGTTGCATTGCTTCTTGCACTTTGACCAGGAGCGTGACTACTGTGGAAGTCACGTGTTTTTCAGGTATTATAACATAGGAAGTTCTCACTTCAGGCTAGCATTTTTTCCTGCCTGTTATTCTGAAGTTAATAACTTTTTAGGTGTTTCTCCCTAGTCTTGTTTCCCAGGTAATCTCCAGGTTTCTTTTGGAGAAGTTTGTTTGATGTGAAACTCCTCTCACTCTGCCAAAGCATGGTACCTCTTGCAAGACAACTGTCTTAAAGAACAAAGCAATAACTGGGGAGTAGTGAGATGGTCCTGGCATGAGCTCAGGCAGCCCTGCCCCCACAGCGTATTCTTCCATTTAAGACTGATTCCTCATCGCTTCCTCAAATCTTACCCATTTTTGCTAAAGCCATCGTTGCAAGACTGCTTTAGTGCACTGTATTGGGTTTGTGTGTCGTGGTTCTGGTAAGAGTGGGGGCTATAGAAGCAGCTTCTCTGAGAAGCTGCCAGAAGCTTCCCCCATATCTGACAGAGCCAATGCCAGCCAGCTCCAGGACAGACCCACCGCCAGCCAAAACTGAGCCCATCAGCAACAGTAGTAATGACTCTGGTATAACACATTTAAGAAGGTAAAAAAAATTATGGGCCAAAATAATTGTGGCCAGAGAAGAGAGGAGTGAAAATACATGACAGGAACAACTATGCAAACACCAAGGTCAGTGGAGAAGGAGGAGGAGGAAGGGCTTCAGGCACCCAAGCTAAGATTCCTCTGCAGCCTGTCGTGAAAACCGTGGTGAGGCAGCTGGGCCCCTGCAGCCCATGGAGGTCAGTAGGGGAGTAGATATTCACCTGCATCCTGTGGAGGACCCCACGCTGGAGCAGATGGATGCCTAAAGGAGGCTGTGACCCCGTGGGAAACCTGCACTGGAGCAGGCTTCTGGCAGGACCCACGGAGAGAGGAGCCCACACTGGAGCAGGTTTGCTAGCAGGACTTGTGACCCTACAGGGGACCCACACTGGAGCAGTGTGATCCTGAGGGGTTTCACTCTGTGGAAAAAGAACCTATGTTGGAGTGGTTTGTGAAGAACTGTAGCCCATGGAAAGGACTCACATTAGAGTCCTCCACAAACTGTCTCCTGTGGAAGGAACCCATGCTGGAGCAGGGGAAGGACTCCTCTCCCTGAGGAAGAAGCAGTGGAAGAAACAACATGTGATGAACTTACCACAGCCCCCATTCCCTGTCTCCCTGCACCACTGGTGGGTAGAAGGTAGAGAATTTGGAATAAAGTTTAGCCCAGGAAGGAGGGAGGAGCATGGGGAAGGTGTTTTTAAGATTTGTTTTGCTTATTAGTATCCTACTCTGATTTGACTACCAGTGAGTTCAGTTAATTTCCCCAAGTTCAGTCTGTTTTGCCTGTGACAGCAAATGGGGAGTCATCTCTCCTCACTCTTAACTCATGAACCTTTTGTTATATTTTCTCTCCACTGTCCAGCTGAGGAAGGGAGTGATAGAGTGGCTTTTGTGGGCATCTGGCATCCAGGTCAAACCACAACATCCATGTAAGTCTTTGCTGCTGGTGCAAAGGATGATTTTGCCTTAGTCCCAACTCTGGACTCTCATCAAGATGCCAGAGCAGGAAACCGATCGTGCTGAAATTTAACCTTTTCTTTGTGTTGATTTTCAGTTGTTGCATTTTCCTAAGCTCGGTTACTGTGCAGCCACATAGGTTTCAGAGGTGAGAGGGAGTTGAAGGAGGAAAACAGGATATCCTTTGGAACCAGTGTGAGTTTAAGCCACTTCACAGTGACAGATAAACTTTCCGTTTCTGGATGAGAAGTGGCACTGGGGGTTTTATTGAGGGGAACTGGTGAGTGAAGAAATAGAAGCAAGGCTGAGACTGACTGAAGGAAGCTGTACAGGTCAGGCAAGGAGATAGTGCGTGGGGTGAAAAATGGGGCAGCAGGAGAGTGAACACCGAGAGTGGGTGGAGTCAGAAATGATGACCAGTATATGAGGAGCAAAGGAGACAAGGAGATTTGAACTGTAATCCATGGCAATGAGAAAAAGAAGAGATGGAAAAGAAACTCCTAGTACAAGCTATGATAAGAAGGGGGTGATGTGGACAACTGGAAAAAGAAGGTGTCATGAAGGGAGTGGGCATGAACCTGAGCCTGGAACAGGGAGATCAGATCAGGATGACAACATGGGAGAAAGAGAATGGAGGAGAAGCCAGGCAGGTCTTCAGGCTGTAAAAAGTCTGCAAGTGGGGTTGGAAAATGGGGTGATGTTCAGAGTTTCTTGGGAAGTAGCTGTGACTTGTAAAGCCAGAAATAGAGGTGAGCACATGCTCATCTGAAGTGTGGAACTGGAGTGAGGAGTCTGAGGTACAGAAAGAGGCACCAAGGTGGAGGTCAGGGGGGACAGGCAGGGACAGCTGGTTCGTGTGAGCATCTGGGAGGGCATCCTGGTGCTTGCAAACTTGGTGCTCCTCTGCTGCCTCAAAACCCAACAGGAGAGCATCTTATCCCTACTTCTCACTGCTGCCCATTGTCCCTGCCTACAACAGGACCCTGTGACCACTCCAGGTGACACAGCTTGTTAGCTGAAGTGATTAAAAGGCTGCTGATATTTTGGAGATGTCACAATAATGCTAAGTAGTGAGGTTTTCAGTTTTTTGAAATATCTAGCAAAGTCACACGCTCACAGAAACTGCATTAAATGCTAACTGCTATGGATGAAAAGTTGAGCACTCAAAAATGAGGAAATGATATGATTAAGTCTGCCTGTGTAATTTTGATTTACTCACTTCCTGCATATTCATTATTGTTCAGTACTTAATGGTTTAGTGCTCACTCTATGATCAGATGCGACCACTGCTGTGCCAGCAATACTTAGCTTATCCTGGTCCAAACTAATTCTGAAATGACAACATTACTCTCCATGTAGTAGGGTAAAAGCTTCAGTTTTATTAAACATTGACAAATCCAGGAAGATTTTAAATGGGGACATCCTTGTTGCAAGAAGCCCACATACCTGCAAAGCAAAGACTAACTTTTCTCAGGAATGTATCTTCTCTACTTCTTAAATCTTTTGGCTGAAAACAGGAATAATTAAAATTTCCAGGCAGACACCAGACTACAGAATTTCAACCCAAGTGGGTTGATCATGGAAATGTTCTGTGTAACTAAGAAAGGTTTTTGAAACTGGAAAACCAGGCAAGGCTTCCTGGCGGGTGCTGTCCCCAGACCACTCCCTAGAAAAGGCAAGAGCTGAGGGAGCTCCTGATGAGGCTAGCCTTGAGTAAAATCCATATTTCCTGCAAACTTTCTTGTTTGTTTTCATGTCTTTCTGCTGCTATGACATTTGTTTTGGTATGATTAAATCAGTTTTTTGAGATTTTAAATTAAAAATTCTGTTTGGTTTAAATACATTATTAAAGAATTTTTTTTACTAATAGCTACTCATTTTTATGACTATTTTAGTGATAAAATTTTCATTTTAAAGAATTATGCACCATTTTTATATCTTGGAAAATACCCGTTGTATAACTATATAAAGCTTCAACTGCTCTTTCTGATACAGATTATTTCAAAATTGCCAGTATGTAAACAAGGTCTTGAGATGAAACAGACTTTCTAACTAGTTTTTTTATCTTCTAATTACATCTTTTAGAAGCAGATTGACAAGCATTAGTGAAATTTTTAATGTATATTTATAATTTACTCTCTCTACAAAACCTTGTGCAAAAGTGCTTTCATTGTCTCTTTGGATACTCCTTAAGCTAAAGAAACACAGACTTTAAGAATCTTGCTGTAATCTTGCTTGCTGAGCTGGAATTGCATGTGCTGTTTTGTATTATACCTTTGATTCAACAAGATATTAACACTTGTACTTAAGTTTGAAGTTATATTTATTGTTGAAGTGATTTGATTATTCTCATGCATCAATGTCTTCAGGACAGTAATAGGTCTTTTTTCTATTACATATTTTTATGCTTCAAGCCTATAAGTATGCAAAATAGCATCCTTTAGTTGTGAGCTGTTTAAGAGCAAAGCTTTACACATTTCTCTTCTGCTCTGCAAGGCTGAAAAGCTCTGAAAAGTAGAATAATATAAACAGTAAAAGTAATAATATAAACAGTAACAATAAAAGCCTTTTTGGTGTCCATACGTCACATCCTGTCAGATTGATGCATTAGCTTGCCAGATTACCGGCTTCAGTCAGCAAAAAGCAAGGCAAAGTGGTGAATAAAAGTTTGACCTGGTTTTCCATATAATTAAAATAGTACATTTTAACTGATGGAAGGCAGTGGCCTTGGCTGAAACAGCAGGCAGAAATTGAAAGCAAATGTAAGTTACCTGTTAGGTAGCTCTTCAGAAGAGAGTCATTCTTTCATTTGTCCTGGTATATGGAGACCAAAAGCTCCCCCATGGACTTCTGAGGGATCCAGTTAACATCTGAAGTCCATCTATTACAGCTACAGTAAATACATTGTTGTCATAGTAATGCAGTGCTCAAAATCTGAGAGAAAAACTCCAGCATTTCTTTGGTTCATAGCATGAGGTGAAAGGAAGACTTGACAAGAAATAAAAGAAGATTTGACAAGAAATAAAATTGATTTTATTTTTGTTTTGATAGGTAATTAGTTTAAGTTGATTTTGCAACCTAGAATCATAGTATCACAGAACGTTTTCAGTTGAAAGGTCATCTAGTGTTAACCTCTTTGTCATGGGCAGAGACACCTTCCACTAGACCAGGCTGAGCAAAGCCCCATCCAGCCTGGCCTTTAACAGTTACAGGGACAGGGCAGCCACAACTTCTCTGGACAACCTGTTCCAGGTCTGGGAGCGTTTGGGACCCCTTCTTCATCTTCATCTTCTTCACAGCACGTACAGTCCTTGGAGTTCCTCCAAAGATATGGGCTTGAAGGTCGCTGTGTCTGTGTGGTATCTTCTGATCCAGGCCTTAAGGTGTTTTTCTACAATTCTACCTTGAAAAGAAGACTAAACACGCTAACGGAATTTTGAGGGATTGATATTGAGATGGGGTAGTAAGGTTGGGTATGTGTAAACATTATGCTCCAGGGTTAGGGATATAATACAGCTGCATTAAAATGTACATTCACTACACATCTACTTCTAAAATCTATAAAAATTTAAAAATCAGAAAAAAGCTCTGAGGCATCACCTGGGAAGGGTGGTGGTTTTCTTCTCGAGTTCAATTTCTAATTTTTCATGGCAAAATTGGCACAAATTGACCCGATTGAATCATAGAATCATCAAGGTTGGAAGAGACCTTTAAGACCATCAAGTGCAACTGTCAACCCAGCGTTATCACTGTAACCCCTAAACCACTAAACCATCCAGGTCAGACACCTCTCGAACACCTCCAGGGATGGTGACTCCACCATCTCCCTGGGCAACCTATTCCAATGCCTGACCACCCTAACTGCGAAAAACTTTTTTCTCATGTCTAATCTGAATCTCCCTTGTCTCAGCCTAAGGTCGTTTCCCCTGGTCCTTTCAGTGAAGGCACAGTACCAGAGACCTGCCCCTACACTACAGCCTCTTTTCAGGTCATTGTAGAGATCTCAGAGACCTCCCTGAGCGTCCTCTTCTCAAGACTAAACAAACCCAGATTGGGCCCCCTGCAAGACTATGCAGGGAAGTTCCTATGATCAACTGAGAGGATTCACTGTCAGGTCTACTGAAGCTTGAAAGATGAGGTTTCACAACAGACTGCAACTTAAATTTCACCCTACCACCAAGTGCACTTTAGTGGTGGATGACCAGTCCCATTTACAAATGCCAGCTTTCCAGCCATTGTTCCCTACCCGTAGCTGTGCACTTCTGCCAGTTGCCTTTTGCTGTCCAACCTAGTGAGGCTTCTGCTGAAGTCCTGTCAGTTTTCTACATCAGAAAATAAAAGAAAAAAAGGAAAGGATGGCTGTGTTTTTTGCCAAATTACAGAATTGAGCCAGCTCACACAAGGAGCACAGACCAGCAGTAAGGATGAACGGCACAGGAAAAGCCGGATGATCGACCTCCTCTATTTGGTGGCCATAAGCCACTTGGCTGGCCCACTCTTCATGGCCTTGAGCATTCAAGATGCAGAGCCTGAACTGCTTTTTCACCAAGAAGGTGAAATCCACATCCCCAAGGAAGTGCAGGGTAGAAGGGAGGCTTCAAACCCTACCTTCCTCTGCTACTTTAGTGCCTTACTGTGAGCCATGCTTAAGGCCATCTCTAAGACAGGAATGTGAAGTCCCAGTCCCTTGTGGATTTATGCAACAAGTCTTTCCCTCTGGGTTGTAACTTCTAGAGAAAATTACCCACCTCAGATTACTTTTCAGAGAATTGTCTCCTTTGCCAGCATGCTCGCAGTGTGTTTCTAGCCCCAGTCTCATATTCCTTGCTTACAGTGAATACCTCATTATTCCAAAGCAGTGTCCTTCACTTCAGTGGTGTAGCCTAATGGGGTATACACATGCATGGACATAAATCCTAAAAGATCAGTCTGTGGAAGATTAGTCCCAGTGAAAGGGGATGACTCACCTGATGAAGTGCTCACTAGTCAAAGCAAAAGCAGCACAAAGGAAACCTTAAGTGTTAAAATAATCTTTTGTCAACAGGGACAGATTCTGACGTCTTTAATCACAGTGATTGCATATTACAAGTAGACCCAAGGAATGAACTGAAACTATGTGCAGAGTAATAAAGTACCTCTCCTAGGAGAAAGGGCACTGAGTTCCAACTCTAGGTCATCAAACTTGTGTTAAACTCTCAGTCTATTTTGTTGATGTCTCATATTTAATGTTCTGTGACTGCTCTTTAATACAGAAGAAAACAGCTTAATTTGAGAGTGCCCTCCTGGCATGTTATAGATTTCATCAGTATTTACAGGACCATTGAAATTACAATTAGAAAAAAAGATGTGAAATGTCACAGGGCATGGTGATGATCAAATTATGAACACTTCCCCAGCTTATTTCCTGGACACTGGAGTAGGCCAGCAGCCTATTGCCCAAGATCCTGAGATGAAGGCATAAATATGGAGGGAAAGGCAAACACAAGGGGAAATTCAAAGCAAAAAGTGCAAAAAGGAAAATAATAAATGAAAACGTCACTTCCAAAGTGCTTGATTGTCTGAACAGAATTGATGAGAATGTGGAAACCACAAGGGTGGTCTTCATGCAGGATTGAGACTGTATTTTTTAAACACAAGCAGTACAAAAAATGGAGTGCATGCGAGCCATCATTCATAAAATCTGTAAACACTGTGACAACTAATCTGGAGCCATCCATTGATTTTTAAGAAAATCCTTGCCAGAAAAGGACTGGTGACCTTAATATTATTTTATTCAATAGTTACTGTGTCAAAAAACAATTTAACTTTGCTGACCTAAATAATGAGAAAATACTTGTCTTGAGGATCTTACTGCCTCATGCAGTTTTCAACCTAAACAAAGTAAATAGAAAAGTAGTTTTGTCTGAGTAAGGACTTTATGATACGCCCCAGCGGAATTAAAACCCCTGGAAAGGAAACAGAAAAATCTAGCAAATTGAGGGAAAAAAGCACTACGGTCTAATAGCATATACTTATTTTAGAACATCACCTCAACATCTTTCCTTACTGGGTTTTTTAAATGTACAAGTAAGTACCAGATGATGCACGTTATTAAATCACAATGCAAAAATCAATAAACATATCTGCAAAACTTTCATTTTTCCTGGACTCCAGCCTGGATATGAAAAAAAAATTAGAATAGGACAAGGAAATGAAAGTATTAAATGCAGTTTTTTACCTCCAGATAGACTGTAAATCACCCTACATAGTTTTCATCGGTCTTAAGGGAGCACTTAGCTGTATAGAATATCAACTCCCTAAAGAAAGACCACCACTTCTGAGATGCACTCACTGTTCTCATTTGTAGTTTATACTGTAAATACACAGCAGTAGAATGCTAAAGCTCTTTGGTTAGGTTTTTAAAATGCAAGAAAAGTCAAAGGGACATGCTCAGTCTGGCAGTCTGATAATTTTTGAAGAGTGAACTCAAAGTGATTTCAGACACTTCCTTATTCCTGAGTCCCCACCTTGTGCTTTTGTAGTTCTGGTTCTGAGTGTTTAATGCATTATTTTTCTCCCTGTGTCTGATAGGGCCATCCAAGCAGAGGACAAGCTAAATGCTAGGCCATATGTCTGAAAGAATAATAAAATAGTGGGTTATTGTATAAACAAATTAAGGGTCTTTTAAACAAGACAAAGTCTTCTTTTTTTTTACTTCAGATCATAGCATCATAGAGTGGTTTCAGCTGGAATGGACCTTCAGGATCATTTAGTTCCAACCCCCCACCATGAGCAGGGACACCTTCCACTAGACCAGGCTGCTCAAAACACCATCCAGGTTGACCTTGAACACTTCCAGAAATGGGGTATCCACAGCTTCTCTGGGCAACCTGTTCCAGTGCCTCACCACCTTCATAGTAAAGAATTTCTTTTGAATATCTGATCTAAACCTGCCCTCTTTCAGTTTAAAGCCATTTCTGCTCGTCCCATCACTTCATGCCCTTGTGAAAAGTCGTACCCTCTTGTCACTGGAAGGTGCTATAAGGTCTCCCTGGAGCCTTCTAGAGGCTGAACAACCCCAACTCTCTAAACCTTCATCACTCTGATCATCTTCGTGGCCTCCTCTCGACTCGCTCCAACAGGTCCATATCCTTCTTATGTTGGGGGCCCCAGGCCTTGACACAGTACTTCCCTCTGGTGGGGTTTCACTAGAGTGGAGTAGAAGGACAGACTCACCTCTCTTGAACTGCTGATCAGAGATAGTTGTCCTGGTACAGTTTTGGAGGGGAAGAGAAGACTTGCTAGCCGAGGTGAAGAGTCTGAGGCCTGAAAGAGGAAAGAAGAGAAATTTGATTTGTTTAGGAAGGCAATGAAAAATGCATATGAACAGGAGTAATGGGACCTTCTGAGATCCTGGGGAACTAGAGAAAGGAAGAAGGGGGCTAGCCTGAAGCTTTACTGTCAGCTGGCACATCTCAAGCAAAAAGTATTTGTTTACTTTTGATAACTCTCTTAAAATAAGGTTACTTGTGTTCTAAGAGTTCCTCTCACTCTACAAAGGCAGTTCTGACAGTTCCCATGGCTGCCAGCATCTGTATGGTAAAGACTTGACATTAGGTGAGATGAATCACAATCCAGATTGTGATTAAGAAAAGTTATGAGTTAGACACTATTATCTCTACCTTACTGCTTTGTTAATCCTTACAGGATACAGTCCTTGCAACCTGGCTGGTCCAGGTATTGACGTAGCAACGATTTTCTTGGGGAAATAAGGATTATTTGGTCATGTTGTCTGTGTGGTGTTGTGTGCAGACCTGTCTGTCTTTTGAACCTGCTGACCAATTTGTCAAGTTTGAGAGAAAGGTAAAGATCTCAAAATTGCTGAATTTCTTCAACTTTTGTGACAACAGATACCTGTTCCTGCAGATACCAGATAACCTACACAAGAGCTTTCTTACAGAAACCAGTAGGGCATCAGCTGGTATTGGTTTCACTGCTCACAAAATTTCTTTTATTATCTGCAAATGCTTCCTTTTGAATCTGGATGCAGTGGAGGATTAAATGGCTCACATCTGAAGTGAGTTGGTTTTGGTTTTAAAAAATAAACATTTTAAAAAGAAAAAGTCAGCAACCAATAAAGGAGAAAAGTAGGAACTACTCATAAATTGGGAAAGGTGGATAGGCTAAGGGCCAAGGTTCTTGAATTCATCATGGTAGCAGTTTTGACAGGCAGTATTGTAGTAGTGGTTGTTCTGGAGAGGTTTTCGTGCAGTGACTGCACACTTTGTCTCCTCTGTCAACAAAAAGAGAAATCACAAGTCAGAAGGAAATGCTGTAGTATTTTTGTAGGTCTAATAGATTATGTGAAAAAGCGAATTGTCAGGGAAAACCAAAATCACTCTGAACACTGCAGCATTCAGACCAGCTCTTGGGTAATTGCTATTCTAGAGAGGTACAAAATAAAAAAGCTAGAAGGCATGGTGCTGTTGATTACATCCGTAGGATCTACTGATCTAAGTATTCTCACACAACCAGCTGGCTCTTCTTTGAAATTTCTGAGGCCAGCCTTGCCTGTGGCACGTGAGCTTGGTGCAACAGGAGAGAAAGGCAATCACCATGGAAAGTGAGGGGATAAAGAAACTGCCCACTGAGCACTGAGATTGCTGCTCACAGAGCTGATGATAAATATCACAGGTTTTATCTGGAAGGTCTGAGGTCCTCCTCATTGTGAATTTGTAATTTTTCTCCTCCTCCGCTCCTTAACATTTCAGAGCAAGGAGGAGCAGGCTACTCTGCTTGCCCTAGATGAGTCACTCCTCCAGATAAGCCTGACTGACTTCAAAACTCAAGTTACTCTGCATCAAGTCGAGAGAGAAAAAAGCAGACTGCAAATGTGGAAATGCTCCTGCCAAATTCCAGTCCCCATCACATAAAGTAATGCTATTTCATGTGTGAGGTGATGTGCTGTTTTGAACTGTCTTCAGCTGATTATAAAACAAAAATGATGTTGCAATTGTCACACAAAGGCTCTTGACATAGCAGGGGAGAAGACTTCAATCTGTCACAACCTGTTCTTTTTGAGGGAGAAAAGGTGACTGAGAAAGTGTTATTTGGCACAGTGAATCAGAAGCAGAAACATAGTCTTCCTTCATTTTTTTAGATGCATTTATACTTGCTAATATGCCACTCGGTACTCTTAAAAATTCAAATATTCGTTCCTACCTGGCAGCAAACTGAGAATCTACTTTCCTAGGTACGTGCCAGAAAAATACAGCTTCTTCAAAACCAGAAACTTCAGTCAAATGTGCAATACAACAGTTAAAACAGAGAATGTTTCACTGACCTGCAGACAGGCTGCTCTCTGTTTCGGATGTCTCGGCGGGCCGGGGAATTCCAGCACAGCCCCAAGGCAGGAAGATTGCCTTTGTGCTTTCCCATCTCTGAAAGTACCCAGCTCACTTCTAGAAAACTTGTTAGTGTGGAGACAGAGCTCAAGCAAGTTATAAAAGTGGCTATTCAGACCCTCAGACTTTGGTTGGAACACCTTCTTCATCACAAGGGAGGCTGAGGGAACTGGGGGAATGTCAGTGTATGACCGACAGTGAACCTGCCTCCATAGGAGCCTCCTGAAGCAGAGCAGTAGTGCTTTATGGCAGTGCAGTTGGGCAACCACCTTGCCATAAAGAATATGAGCCAGGGCTTTTTCAAATGAATTCTCCAATGAGTCAAAAACTATCAAAAAACATTTACTTGATATTTTTGGAGAGAAGGGAGAGAAAGGTTCTGTATAAAAGTGTTGAAAAACTCCTTAATATTCTGATAAGCTTAGCCATATCCAGATAACAGTCTGTCATCCTGGAACAGAACAACTTGCAGGGCATAGTAGTAAATTTAGCTCTTCAGTCTTTGCTCTTCCTAATCCTGACCATGGGCACACCTGATTGATGCACTAAATGGCCCCCATACAGCTGAGGCTGTAATACCCTCATCATGCGTGTCTTACAGAACCCATCAGTGAATATAACCCCCCGGACCCAAACAGTAATGGTAAGATAGACCCAAGTCAGTAAGAAATACCATGCTCAGAGCTACTCTCGAGCCTGTACTCAATGTAGATCAGCTGCTTCTGCTTGGCCTTGAGGTAGAGAAAATTAAGATTAACATTCAGGTTATTGCTAGCAATCACAGGGGCAGGAGAATTCAGTTTATTACTACAAGAGATCACTGGGATCACTTCAATACTAGATGATGAGGGGAAAACCTGGGTTATTGCCGGCTGAAGTCCAGCTCTCAGAGCTGTAGTTGCAGAGACTGACAGCCAGCTGTGGAGGAAAGGAGGAGATATTGGGCAACTATTACACAGTGTTAGAGATAAGAGATACGGTTACGTTTTAGATGTGGAAATACTGAACAAGGAGAAATACTCCTGGATTGCACAAGACCAGAAGGCTGGTATGAAGTGACAGCTGACAGGACCAAATGCTCTAATTTAAATTTTGGCCCCATGAGGGTTCATGCAGGACAGGTAAGGGGGGTATACGTGAAGTGGGGCTTTAGGGGTGGGCTATTGAGTTTGCTGCTGGATCCTGCAACATCTGTGGGGGGAGCAGCAGGTAAGTCAAGAGTCAAACAGCTTAAATTTACTTTTTTAACTGTTAGGACCTGTTTCAAGTGATAGTTAAAGATAGAATTAGGCTTAGGGTGGTGATTACAGTCAAAATCAGGCAGGAGTGAGCTGCTCAGTCTTCTGGGCTAGCAGGAACTGTTGGGCTGTAGTGAGGGCTTGAGACCTCTTCTGAGAGGCACATGCTTTGCCAAGTTTACTGGCTTAATTTTGGTTTGGGTTAGGGGAAAGAGGATCTGAAGAGTTTAATTTTTGGATTGTCTAAGGCCCAGGGAAGTATGATGGCAGCAGGTTCTCCCAGGGAACTTAGGGAAGATGAGTTTTCATCTTGGGTTAGGAGGGACTGCATAAACTAAAGCACCCCAGATTTAGAGCCACAATTAATCCTCAGTCATTGGCTCATTCTTCTCCAGGTCTTGTCCCAGCCCTACAGAGCCAGGGAGATATGAAACTCTCTTAGTCTCATCCCTAAACCCAACTGGCGCATCAAAAGAATTTCACATGCCTGTACTCACAGAACAAATAAGTAACTGCTCTTCAGCCCCTCACCAGCTGCCCTCATCCAGCCACGCTAAACTTGCAGGGTCAATGCAGTTAACGCTCCTGAAACCAATGCTGCCCAGTACCCTATCCTTTAAACCTAGCTCTAACACTAACCCTCATTCTTTGCTATACTCTTAACAGCCCATATCTGAGTTATACACAAACCAATTGCTCTGCTGGCATTTGTGCTCAGTCCATCTCAGTGGGTCTTTCACACTGTCTGACATTGCTCAAAGTCATTCTTACTGCAACATGGAGACTTGTGCATGACACAAGACAAGAAAGGGTTTTTCCTAGCATTGTGATGTTCCAGCCAGAGGGTTTGTTTGTAGTGGAATTGAGACAATGGCAGAAGACAGGCAAGAACCCTCAAAATCTTTGCTGATGACCATGTCACATATAAACATAGCAAAGCATACAAAGCTGTAAGCTGCTTGATTCTCAAATCACTGATTGATGATCCTGCTTTCTCATTTACTCAAAAGGAACAAGTCACTGACCAGATACTTCTTCTCAGCAGCAGAGACAGGGTCTCAAGAAATGGGTCCTCTTTAAGCTTTCTTAAGGTGGGCCTGCTGCCTTTAATGGTATTATTTGCAAGCTACCTGCATGTGATTCCTCATTAGCTTCTACATGCACACAGCCGGTGCATGATAGACCTTGACAGAATGTGTATATTTGGCAAGATCGTGAAGCCATACTTATGTCCAGGTCACTTTGTCCTGGTTTTATATCAAAGCTTTTCATATCAACAGCAGTTTCATTTCGGTAAGCTAATAATAGCCCTCAAAAAATTCAATGTGTCAGCATAAAGGCTTCTCATGGCTGAAAATTTAATTTGGAAGTTTATGGTGCACAAAGGTGGAGCAATGAGGAAGCTGACATGTTAGCTTAGGCTAAGGCACAGCCTTGCTTTTGCATAGGGAGGCCTGTGGCAAGGTTTTGCTGTTGTCTTTAGCTGGATCATCAGTTAAGCCCTGTGAGATCCAGTAATTAACTCGGTTCTTTGGGTCCAAACTTTAGTTCTACTCCAAGCCATTAAACCCCAGACCAACATAAACTAAAGTATATTATCCCTACCCAGCCCTACAGCTGGTCATGCTTTACTGCATTTATGCTCTTTTGAGCTTTTATTAGCTTTGGTCTTCCCAGCAATAGCACCTGCTTTTTGTCTCCGTCAGTCCTTAGCCCCAACCTCAGCTCTAGCCAGACCAGTAAGAGACTTGAGCAACTCAAATCTCCAGAATTAATAAATATCAACATAGATCAAAACACAGCCTTGCAGTCTGGAGGAGCCAGCCAGAAATACTCAGCTCCAGCTTTTCCAGGGCCAGACACCAGCTGATGCCGTTCCTAAACCTGTATTAGTGGCCATGCAGAACAGCCTGTGCCATCTTTGAGCTATTAACCCCTAAGCAGAACGATGCTCTGGAAAGCAGCTCAGCAGCAGAAACAAGCTTTGTTATGGTATCAGACTTGTCCTTTGAAAATGCCAGTGCGAAGTGCGTTTTAGTTTTCCTTTTAACTATAGCCCAAGCACAGGCCCTGAACAGTGTTATTTTCTGGTTTTCTTTACGCAGAAATACAGCAGTAACTACACATATGAGTGAAGAAATATTTGTAGATAAAGATTGCTTTTCTCAATGCCTCATTGTAAAATGAACACCTCAAAAAACAGTCATCTGTGTCATGCTATTGTTGGTATTTTGGCACTGCTTTTGAGAAGGCCGTAGTGCAGTTAGTTTAGTCAAGGTCATGAGAGCAGTTCCACCAGGATGATGCACATTTTCCTGGGTGAATAATCATAGTACTTATGATTATCTCCAAGCTATGTTTTCATAATAGAGTGGAATCGATGTATCTGATTCCAGTTCACATACATTCATTTTACTTACCAGTGAAAACTGATATTACCAGTCTTTGATAAGCACTTAAATTAATTCCTTCTAGACATTTCATTTAATGCCTTTCAGCCTGATGGAATTAAATTAGCAGAACTAACTACTTAGGAGTACTGAGAAAGAAAGTAAAACATTTTTAGGATTAGATATTTGAGACAGGTTTACACATTAGCATATTAAATCCATACAGTGCAGGTGTTAAAGAGGGCTTCAATTACTCCCTAATTAGAAGCAAACCTTTGATAAAAGCAGTGTGTGTGTGTATCTGAAGACATGGGCTTCCCTGTGGGTGGGAGAACAGCATCGCTATGCAGCTGCACACCACACTGCCACTATGTGTTTTAAACAGCACTGTGGTATCACTTCTTTAGAGAAGGTTGCATTCTCAATGTAAGTGGTAATGTAAAGGTATTATTTTCCTCAGTTTGTTTAAGAGTAGTATTCAGATCTGCAGTGCTGCTTTCACTTGGGAGAACCAGATTCTTGCCAGAAACCTGGGGTCGAGCACTCACAGGTCTCCAGTCATGCCGGGGAGGTCAGGTGTGAAGCTGCACCACTATATGGCTTTATCTTTTCTCTCTTACTGGAAATTACAGATCTGTTGGCACCTTGGCATCTGCTACTACTTTGAGGGAGAAGGCCCACAAATGCTTTCTAATGGAAAGGCATGAACCACCATCCCTTGCTGGTCTGACAGAATGGGAAACCTGTGTGGGCAGTTCATGTCATGCCCACATGGTCTTGTGGATCAGAGTCTCCAGGTGATGATCACCCAGTGTGGAAGGGAGAAGCAATAGGTCATTTCAGAGTTTTTATTGTGAAAAACACGTACACCTGTGGACACTGCCTGCAAGTAGCTTATGAGTTAATGTGCAGATGAGACACTTCTAATAAGAAATTCTGGAATATATAAGTATCTTCCTGGTAGTTACTTTTTACTGAAAAGGTCTGAAAATCTGGATTATTACAGTAAAGAGAAGATGTATGACAGCTTGCCATATAACCAGTGTCCCAAGTGTGGTTTATTTCATTAAAACATGCCATTTTTCAGATAGAAAGTGCTATCACTTGTTTGGCAGTCTTCTCCTTAATTCTTATTTCATAAATAACACTTTACACTCACCTTTAAATGTGTAAGGCCTAGATATGTGGGGATCTGGAAATAGTTATTGAAACCTTCAATAAAAACATTCATCTCTACTCTCCATTCTCTCCTCCTCTTTCTTTCTTTCGCCCCAATACAAAGCAGGAAAGACAAGATTGGAAAATATGGACAAAGCTTGAATTGAATGTGTTTGAGAAATACCGTTTGTCAGAATAAGCAGAGAAATGCACTGTTTAAAATAAGTTCTGAAATGTCACCCTTCAGAATATGGATGTTTATTTTCTAAATATTTCTTCTAGGAATATGAGTTTGTGCTGTATGGCTTTGTGCATTATAGCCTTAAGTCTGCTTACATCGCATCTCTGAGTCTTATGGAACCCTCTTGTTAATGGCTCAGTAATTGTGGTACTCTGGATTTCCATCTTTCTCGTTATTTACTTAGTCATTTTACTGCTTGAGAGATATGTCAACTGGCAAAAAATGTCAATAAGTACTTTGTGTGCATTACATCTCTGTCTTTTATATTGGGCATTTTTGGTGGCTTTCAGAAGCTGGGATTTTTTTCCTTTTTCTCAGAGATAAATTTGGCAGAAGTCCATACGTGCTAACAAAATCTGGCATAATAGAGTTTTTATTCATAAACAAGTAAATAAAAATTAGTTCTCAAGTGAAACTGCAGATATTTGATTTTTCCCCCAATGGGAAAAAAAAAAAAGGCAAAATCTGTTAAATTTTACATTTACAGAACATTACCAGAACATTTAAATCTCTGGTTAGGCTACACTATTAGCAGAAGTCAGTGAGATATCCTTGACTCAGGACCACAGGTGTAAAGTAAGTGTGAAATAAGGAAGGGAAGTTTGTGAACGCAGTGTTGCTTCTGTCTTTCACTTACTTTACTCCTTGTGCCAAGAGCCAAAAAAATGAGGGTAAAAATGAGGGTATGGAAGGTCAGAGGGAGGAGACAGAGAAAGTGAATTTCAAGGTTTCTTTAGCTTTCTCTGTTGCTCTAGAAAAAGCTTTTGCAATTCAAAGAGCACACATTCAAGCAAAGAGGCAGACCACCACTTGCTCAAGCTCATTTCTCAGCTCTAAAAGGTGCTGCCGTAGGTGTGTGCCATCATGTAACTGTCCTCGTTTTAGTAATGCCAATGTGAAAGTTCCTATATGGGATCAAAGGCCAACCTCTTTGTGTGCGTGTGAAGAGCTGGATGGTGACAGTAAGGCTGGACGTAGCTGGTGTGGGAGTACTCATTTGGACTGGGCAGTGGCGGCCGCCATGGTGGATAGAGAAGAGGGAAATGAAGCACTTCTGGAAACATTTTGGTTTGGAAACATTTGTTTGGTTTGGAAACATTTTGGCCAGTTGTTCAAGATAACATTATTTCTTTCAAAAAAACCCACAAAACCAAACAGAAGACCTTTGCATTTGTGTGACTTGAGTTAGGTCTTAATACAATACTGTGTTCCCGTAAGTATGTATCTTTGCTACCCTGCAGAAACAAAATGTATGTATTTGAGCTCTTTGTTGTGTTCTCTCTTTCTTGATATGTCTCTTGAGAGTAATTCTCCCTAATCTTCTAAAGTGTGATGAATGCACGTTAGCATTGCATAGCAGGCTATGGGAAATTTAGGGGTAAAGGGAAAATAATTGCTTCTGTGACACCTTTGTCCTGCAGGAACCCGAAATTAAACAAATGTAAAATTCAGGGGAGGTGTGGGGAAGTGGTACAATGTCAAAGCACTTAGTTTCCTATTCCTTCTTGAGCTTTTTACTCTTCTGCTCTTTCTGTTAAGAACAAGTCATCTCTTAGATTTATTTCTTTCTGAGAAGAGTCACATCTGCATTTATTTGTAGCTAAGGAGCATCCGTCTTGGCTTAATCAGAGGATCTTAGAGTAATTCAAGTGTTACTTGATCTCTGGTGCACAGATCATCTGTTTCAAATAGGCTTTTACCCCAGAGACAGACACCCAGAAGGAACCCAGGCCATGCTGCTTCTGCCCTGGCTTCGTTCTCTTTGTGTGCTCTTGGTGGCTGGCACAGAAGCCACAGGCTGCTCTGAAATCCAAGAGCTTCCTTGCTCACCCTGCTGTGACACAGCCTTGTGATGGCAAGCAGGAGCAACATCTCCATAAGGTCCACACCCATGAATCACAGGCCTCTGAAAGCAGGACAGGCAAAGGGGGCTCACTCTTTCTTGTTTTGCTGTTTTCCTTAAAACTTCACAGTCCTCCAAAATGGGACAAAATACTTCATAATTCCGCAGGTCTCCTGAGGTTGCATGTTTCAGTGATGGCATTTGCCACCCGTGACAGAGAAGATACAGGCAAGGGATGCAGTGCTTGGATTAGCTATTGCAGCAACCAAAGTGCTGAAGTTGCTTGTGCATGCTTAAATAATGACAATGCTGAGGACAGTGGAGAAGAGTCCCCCAGGAACAGAGCATGAACATTAATTATAGGGGGGAAAATATATTATTAACATCAGACAGCACACTACAGGAGATCCCAGTGTGACTATTAAAGGAAATTAATTACCACCTCTCTTTACCTTTCAGATCAACTCTTCTTTATAATGAGAATAATTCCTTCATTGTTACCACTAGTATTATCAACTGTAAGAGAATAATTTTTCCTGGTATTCCATTCACTGCTATTGTGCATCTGTATGTTTTGAAAATAAATACCTCCAATGGATGCATTGCATCCCCTTCAGGGGGAAGTTCTTCAGACTAGGCTCAGGCTCTGTAAAACAGAGAGATATGCTAAAACACTCATTCTTCTGCACTGATAAATGTGAAATAGTATTTTCTGTTTAAATTATTTTCCACGTAACCCACTCTTCTAAAATAGAGCATAAGGAGATACTCCTTTTTAGACTTCACAATCACTGTTTCCATATCCCAGCATATTTTCCAAATAGGTATTGCATGAACTCGCATGAGAAATTTTTGCTGGTAAAGTCAGAATTGAGGTCAAAACTGGACTCAAAGAAAGCTCATTACAACTTTAACATCTGTAATCCACCCTGAGGAGAGAAATGAATGCAGTGAGCAGGCTATGGATGCATTGTTTCCATTGTACTCTTGATTAACTTATAATTCACAAGTGAGGGAGTGTGAAGGAGACTACTGACTGATGGAAGGTCACCAATTCCAAGAGGAAATAAATGATATATAGGCATCCCATTCATCACTTTATTTGTGTAACAACATTTGGGATTCTGTCTCTCTAGAGTAAAGTCTATTTAAAATCTTTTAATATTTTTGCAAAGGCAAGTCTGGGGAGTTTGTGTAATCTTAGTAACAAAAGAACCGTATATAAAATCCACATCATCCCAGGGCAACTAGTGACTTTTTCCTTGAAGAGGGTGCTAATTCCCCAAATTCCTCATGATTGTCCTTGGATAGAGGCCAGTAATTATCATGATTCTTTCATTCCTGTATGAAGATCTGCCATCACCCTATTATTTCTAGTGTAATAACAATCCTAAGCTTTGCTGTAAGGTTCCCCTTTGCATTACAAGCAATGCCTGCTTCTTGGAAAATCCTTTATTACAGCTATGGATCTAATTACTGTCAGGTTCCCAAATTCCGGTATACAGTGAAGATATGGCATCCATTGCTCCCCTTCTTTGTAGAAAAGCAGATAGCCAAATATCTGCAAACATGCATCAGGCTCCAGAATCACTATCTCACTTTACCACATTGAAATGGATGCAGTGAAAGAGTAGCCAGTCTAAGCCTGGAAGCAGTAGGAAGAAATCAACATACTCCCCTTGTAAAGGCTGTAGAGAGTTTGATTTAAATAAGACTCAAAACTAGGAAATGGTGGCTAATAAAGACATCAGGACTAGATGGAGAAAAGCCCTCTGCATATATCCCTATTTGTATATCAGCTAAGTAATACCATGGCAATAAGGCAGCCAGATATGAATGAAATGGCACTTCATTTTCTTCTACAGTTTATTGCAGAAATAATAAATATTGTGTTGCCCAGAGTCAAATTGATGTATGTGATCTTCTGCGGTTTTGGTGGCTAATAAGATTGCTTTGGAGCAGGTCAGTGCACATTCATACTTTCAATTGCTTGGGACAAAAGCAAACTAAGTGTACCATGAAAAATGTCATCATATAACATGGCATCCAAAAGATGATGTATGTCATTACTGTGATATTTTTATTATGCCTCAGAGAAAACCCATTTTAATGCACAGCTGCAAAAAGAACCACAGTTCTTAGGGCAAAAAAGACACACTAAACAGTGTGGACTAGTATTTTCTATCACATAAACTGGCAGAACTGCAAAAATGCATGAGATGGGACATAAGCTGCATCTTTCTGAGTGTTTTGGGTTGTTTGGTTTTTTTCGGGTTTTTTTAGTGGTAAATTTGAATTGAATTAAGTCCTAATGCTGGATTTTGCATTAGGACTAAATAATGCATATTTAGAAAGACTGAATAACTAGATAAGAAAACAAGACAAAGCTATGTCATGTCTGCAGAATGAGTGTGGAGGAATCAAGACACAATATTAAAATAAATTCTTAAACTGCAGAGATTTCCTTTGTTCGTCCTACTACACGACAAATATGACGCTCAGTATGACAAAAAAATGTCTTTGGCCAAATTCTGTCTCTGTGACACCTACAGCATGCAGTGTGACTGGAGCTCTGCTGAGTGGGCAGACTCCTCACCCAAACCATGACTCCACATTAGCAGGAAACTTTTTTATAAAAAAAGCAACTGCTGTGCTTTGTCATTGCAGCTCCACTTCAGTGACTGTGTGTAGTGCTGGATCACAATTCCAGGTCGGTTTTACAGAGCTTTAGCTCCACACATTTCTAAGGTCTTACTGTCATTTCTCACTGATGTGAGTGAGAACAGAGCCTGGCCTCGTTATCCATTCCAGCTGACGTACTGGAGGATACCATAGGAAGGTGGTATTTCCCCCATACCACACCTGGATGGGGCAATGCTCCTGGAGGAGGTGGAATACAGCAGGTGTCTTTGAAAGCATGTTAAGAACAACAGGTCAAAGATTTGGTTTGTGGTGATTAGGTTTTGAGAGAGAAGGAGAAGCAGCCTGTCTTCTGAAACATGACACAAATCTTCAGTCTTTATTTGAACATCTCTTTGGGATGACAACCTATGATCCTGCTTTCTGTTTTTTAGGGTTGCTTTTTTTCCTTCCTATGGTTTCCACATGACAGCGTCTGCTTCAGTCTGTAGTTTAATTCCTTGGGAGTAGACTACTGAAGCAAAAGTGCCTGCATCTGTGAAAAGGATAATAGAGGAGAAGGGGTCAGAGAACTTCTGTTTCCCAGGGAGCTTTCTTAATGTACCTCACCACTGACTCAAAGATACATTGCAATCCATGGCATAATCAGGGCAATTCCTAGCAGCACCTGGATTTTCTTTCAAGGTTTCTTATCCAAGCTTTGCCCAGTCTGCTATTGCTTATCTGTACAATTGAAAATCATCCTAGCAGCCAGGGTATTTGAATGCAACACAAAATAGTTGAAAGCTAGCTATGAATTTAGAAGCTGTGCTAGCTGTTGAGAGATTTATTAACTTTTTTTTCTGGGTAATGGGCAAGTTAGAACCTTTCGATATTTCAGAAAGAGGGTGGAAAATACCCCTGAGGACAGGCTGCCTAAGCTCTGATCCTGTATCTGAAGTCCAGTATCAATGTTTCTTCTCAAGAACAAAGTAATTCATTCAGCTAAAAGAGAGTGAGTTTGACTTTGAAAATTAAAATCAATGCTTTAATTCAATACACATACAATTACCAGCTGTCAAATGGCATGTAATGCACTTTTACTGAAAAAAACAACAGCACAAAAGACCAGAAAGGAGGCTTTGACAAATGTTAGGATTCTCATAATGATTTTTTTGTGTTTGTTTTTGAAAGCAAGACTGCAAAGTTAAGCGCTGTAGATGATAGGGCATTATGCAGAGGATGTAAAAGGACCAATGGTGTTTTTCAGAACACATATCACTGCTCTCTGTAATGCTCTGTGTCACAAATATATGGTGATTAGCTATTTATCAGTATGAAAGCACATCATAAAACATTCTACATATCATTGAGTTTCTAATAGTCTGTGTCACTGTGAAGATTAAGTCAGTCCACACAACTTCATGAAATACATTTCTTAGCCAAGATTTGTGTTGGGTTTGGCAAATGGAGGATGAAACACTGATGAAACGGGAACATCTACTTTTGTTGACTAGTCTGTGGAATAACACATTTGTTTTTCCACTCGGGGTGATAAGAATGCCCCTGGTACTGCTGTCAGCTTCCAAAATACCTCACCTTCCTTTTCTACTACTACAGCCCTCCTTAGTCTATGTTTTGGGCCATGGTTTACCTATATTGAACCCCTCCAGATCTTTATGCCATGTGAAGGCATGCTAAAGACCAGCACTGCATATTAAGGTCAGTATTTTCAATTTTGGATGTCAAGGGATCAGCAGTTAAATCTGTATTTACCCATCTGACTAACTACCCTTCCAAGCATCAACATGTCCTTCAATTCCAGTGATTTATCACTACCTGTGTTTCTACTTGTACTTCTCCAGAGCTCCACTGTGTCTAAGGATACCCTGAAAATCCTATTTTATCTAAAAGATAACCAATGTGATTACTGTTTCTGAAAACAAACAAACAAAGAAACAAATCAACCTTAACATTACAAAAGGAGAATTGTTTGAAATCACATAAGACCTCTGAAAATCCATCCACATAATAAGACATCTAAATATACTGCCATCACTAGTTCAAAACCCTGTGTTTGAAAATGTTGCCCTGAACCCACTCAGAAATACATGTTTTAGAATGATGAATCCAAGGGAAATATAACCTTCTCAGGTTAGAAAGTGACTGATGACACCCATCCCCAGTTTAGGGGGGAAGGTGGAAGTTCATTTAGATTGATTTATTAATGTTTTGTCCAGAGTCAGTAAGATACTTGATAATTAATGGCACAGAAATATGAGTTCAGCTGAAATCCTTCATAAATTAAAAGTATTTAATTTAATAGTAATTTAGAGGATTTTGCAAAGTGCCAGAGCAAGATAACTGCATTTGCAGAGGAAGCAAGATTGAGAGAACTGTCTCCTGGACTGATGCAAGTAATGTATCTTTATAGCCATGCGGATCAGAATTCAGTACGAGTATTACTATCCTTCACATCAATATTTCCATGAACAGAGAGAAAGAAAATATATCAGGAAAACTGTTCTCTCACACTTTACTCCTCGCTCTTTAGCTGCCTAAAAATTTACTGCGTGCTTCAGATTATAGTTTAAGACTTCTCATTATTTCAGGAAAATATCAGTTTTAAAATAGCTTAGAACAAGACAGTGGACCAACTGAAGCACAGCTGCAACAGTGTTGCAGTTAATTCCTGTAAAATATTTCTGAGTGATAAAGAGATAAGAGCAAATCTAAGGAACACCAGCTTTTTATGGCTTTCAGTTCCAGCTTCCCACGACTAACAGTAGCTTAAACCCTTTTGGATCCCAAGCAGTGGCAGTCAGACACCAATTCCTCATGGCCAACGCGTACATCAGGCTTTAGCTCTTGTAGCAGCGCTCACATGCTTCCAGATATCCAGCTCCAAAGCACAAGAGATTATTTAAGGCAATGCAGAGCCTCTGACTCAGGCACTGGATCCAGTACAACAGAGGGGAGTAGGAATGGTGTATGCTTGTGTGGGAGGAAGGCAGCAGAGTGCCATGATCCCCAGAGTGGTTTCACTTGAGAGAAGGTACTGGCCCAGAGTGCCATGAACAGAGGGCAAAGCAGGACAGGGAGAGGCTATTCCTGCCCAAGGGACAGAAAGCCTATAACTGGGTCCCCAAAATGTACATCTTAGCCCTATCGCCTTCCAGATTTTGGACCAAGATAGCTTTTTTCAAAAAAAACAGGTCAGTTGGACATTAATGGAGCAACATTGAAAAGGGTGGGTGACCTAGACAGACCCCACTGCGCACTGCAAAAGTGCTTTTTGAATTCTCTGTGCAATTTTCCCAGGTAATAATTTTTTTTGGTAATATGGAACATTTCACTTAGGAAAGGTAGGTTTTATTTTTTCCTGCCCCATGTCCTTGAGAGTGAGGTGGTTAGAAACAGCAAGGTGATAATTTTCAAAGAGAGAGCTAAAGGGCTGGGGCTGAGATTTGGATGAGGATCTCCCTTTTTTCTCATGCCCATTTGAAAAGTCCTTCTCTGCTTTGGGGGATTTGAGCAACTCCCTGCTGCAGATTTTAGGACTGGAACATGTTCAGTCGTGGTCAGAGAGGATAAAGTGTGCTTAACTCTCTGCTCTTTAGGTGTTTTAGATTGGCACAGGCTGAAAGGTTTAGAATTCTGAAGTTTACACACTCACAAAGTCTTGGTGTTCCGATTTAACATTATGTACTTTTTTCACTTCAAGTAGGAAACAATAGGAACAAGTAGAATAGTTTTCTCAGGATCTTGCCTTTTGAAGTATCTAAAGGGAGTAGGATGAGGGGGGGGAATCACCCACAGGGAACCTAATATTTTTCTGTTTAAAAGCAAAAATCTCCAGATGCGAATGTCCCCAAAATAGTGTGGCAGTAGGATAAGGTATAAATTTTTCAAAGTGAAGTGCCACGACATCAAATTTTTTACTACCTTTGGCACAGTTTCTATAAATTAATGCCTTTCTGTGGACACTAAATTTGCTACAATTTCTATAGCCACCCTTGAGACTGCTTTAAACCCACTGAACAAGGAGCAGCAATAGCATTTCTGCAACCAAACATCCCAATCCATCCAGTGACAACAGAATTTTTCCTAGGGCCCCAAAACTGCATTTGGGATCCCTCTTTTTGTGTGGATATCAGAAATAGGGCATGAGGCTTTCCCTTTTCTCCTCGTCTCAACCCATAGCCCTGCAATTTACCTCTCCCAGCTGCTTCACATGAGCCTGTGAGCCAGAGGACCCCACCCGACCCCAGTCTCAGCTCCCTGCGAATTGCTTCTATTTCTTTCCTCTTTCACTTTTTCCTTTCCCCCTGCCTAAATTGAGCTGCCCTACATAAACTTTTTTTGGTGACACTGGGTAAATATGTAAACTAGCAGACCTATAGTGAGCTGCATTGATGCTTAGCTACTTCTCTACGGTCAGATTAGATAATACTTAAAGAGCTGCAGTCACAGTACTGGCTACAGAATAGATAGGATGTAAAATACCTTACTTTCTGCAGGATGGTTAATCCAAATTTTTTAGATTAACTTCAAAATTCATGGTGCATTGAGGGTTCAAGTCCTGTTTTTCCATATGTGGTGCTCCAGTAATGGCCATGGCACTGTGAAATAAAATGTGATTCAGCATGAGTTGAGGTCTAGAATTATGTCAGGTTTCTTCCTCTCCTAGGTTTTACACTGGTAATTATGAAAGATAGGTAACAGTGCGCCACAACTGATGCCCTTTGGGACACAGACACACGCTTAGTGTGCGTGTATGAATATTTGACACAGATGGCAAATAAAATAGCAAGTTAACTTGACATTCTGACAGCAAATTTTCTTTCAAGTGGAAAAGGAAAATGCACATTCAGAATGGAAAGCAGCACCCATCACAACCAAAAGGTGCTTTCCTACCAATATCATTTGGCACAGAAGAGAGATTATTTTGCAGTCCTAACTCGTGCAGTACATAAGCACAGAGTGAATCAGCACATCAGTATTTCACTGTGGTTTTCAGACTGTCTCTATTCCTTTTCAAAGTTAATATCTGGCAGAGGCATAATTTCATCTTTCGCTGTGGGGCTTTTAGTGACTTCTCTGTTTCTAAAATGCCGCAGTTGAGTGAATATGCTAAAATCTCAGTGCACTTTATACTCTGTGGACTGTATCCTTCATTTAGCCCGTGTTCAAGAGGACATTAGCCTGACACTTCGTAAAATCTCTGCTTCTTTTTGGTCAATAGGGAGAGTTTAATGTACAATATGAAATAGAAAGATGTTGGTGTATGAATAAAAATATAAACAAAAGCAGTTATAGTTCTCTCCTTCCCCCATTTCATCAGTTTAAAGCTGTCTTTATGCTAGTCAGAGACGGATCACTGGAATGCACTATGGATTAAAAAATGGAGTTTTTCAATTTATTTCCTTGTGTATCATCCTTAGGAGGATATCTGAATTCTGGAGCAAGATCAGTTCTAATTGATTTGAAATAATTGAATTGCAGACCGACTGTATATTGATTAATTATTTCAGACTGCATTTAAATTGAACGTACAGCTTACACTGTAAACTTGTGTTCTTCGGGATCCCACTTTTCAAGTCACAGCTATATAAAGGGATGGCTGAATTGGGGTTTGTACCCAGAGGACCCAGGGAGAGCAAGGCTAGCTGCCTTGCAAGCTCACCACGCAGCACCGCCACACACGTCATGTAAGACAGCAGTGTTTCACCACAAAAATAGAACATCTATCAATTACGGTTGAGGAGGCAAAAACCTCCCTATAAAATTCAGACAAAATCCCCTGAGAATGTTGAAGCCAATAGCAAAAAAAGGGACATGAGGTATAGTAAGAACTGACGAGTTTAAGAATTTCCCATGCAGGAGAGTGATATCGCCCCTTAAAGCTGACCTTCTACTGGAGAACAATTATGCAGAGATTTTTCTTGCTTTGGTACTGGTTTGGGGTTTGTTTCTCTGTATCTTATTTTTTAGTCATGCTGACTCATAATAGTTACCATTACCTCAAATAAAGAACAGGAAATGCTATAGGCTTGGTACAGTACATGTTTGAACTTTCATAACATTTTGTTTTTCAAATCACTGTATTCCCAGTAGCACAGCAAAAATCATTTGCTTTAATGCAATTGCTAATAATGATGATATCAACACAAACCTCTGTTTGTTCATGTGTTAAGCTCATTGAATAAAGAAGCTTATCATTTATCTGTGTAGAAGCTTTTAATTAGTTTTCTGAATTTACTCCAGAGATTAATGGGTAGATGATATTCAATATATGCTTTATTGTTTTAATTTCTTTATTGAGATATCTGAATTTGTATGCTCTTCTTTCTTTGATCTTTTCTCTCTCTCTCACTGTTAGTAACTGTAAAATATTTGGCTGCAAACAGACTCATAAAAAAAATTCCACTAGGCCATTGCATCTGGGTGGTGGTAGGTGATTTATAATTTAGGACGCAGCAGCAAAATCCACTCTATCAGGGATTATAAACTGTACTCAGAAAACACCATTTATACTGGTGTCACTTGCTGGCACTTTTCAAGATTTCCAGTAGTCATTTGGGGAGGTGCCTTTTCCTGCTCAGATGGGATTAACAGTTTGTGAACTCAGGCCTATCTTTTTTATTGAGATTTCTTTTGACCTTTTCCCCCAGCTACCACCTTTTCCCCTGACCCTAGCCATCAACCACTATTGGCCACCACAGCATGGCTCCTGCCACCCCTCAGTCTCCTGCTCGCCCGTGGACTGCTCTAGTATGACAGAGCCGTCCTGTACAACTACCTGGTCTCCTCCATCTGACAGGTCTCTGTTTCATGTGGGTCTCATCCTCTGCCTCTTCGCAAGGTCACATGGTCTTGTTGAAGTCCACATGGGGACCTAGAACGGATGAAGCTAAGCCCTTGAACTGTTTAGGAAAAGAACTTTAAATCTGTACTTCCAAGGGAGCAGTGGTGTCAGTGACTTCCCTGATGGCAGCCAATATCCACAGGCAACTGCCATTCTGGTGCAGGGACTGTGCCCTCTTGTTGCCAAGAAGGGAAATTGAGCCCAAGCTGCATCATTCATCTTTGCTCTTCCTAATTTCCTGTGTCTTGGGAGAAGGTGCACCTTCAAAGTGTAGTAAAAGGGAATGGAAACCCTAAGTAAACAGTGTGTCATTTTTATTAAAAATAGTGCCCTGTGTAAATATAAAGTTCAACATTATGGTTTTGTTGGCCCAGTAGGAGAAGGATTAAAAATGCTCATTAATGGGATTTAAAAGTAGGAGTTCAGTTATATTAGCTACAAAAATATAATTGTCATAATTAAGATTGCAAAGCACTAATGAAGCTCTTTAATAATTATCCTTTTTCCTTAGAGATTCATTTTGTAAAACCTGATTTGAATTTTACATTGCGCTGGAGGAACTTTGTCATTGTAAAAATGGGAACCACTGGTAGCATGGAGGGGCTGAGAAGAGCGGTACTTTGCACATGGATGGGGATGTGCCAGCACCACGGCTAGGGCATGGCTGCTCACTCTGAGACAGGAGGGGCTCAAGGGCATGAACATTCGAGATGGCGCAAAATACGGGTTCAGCCTTGGTCTGATGCTTTCTGAACTCTTAGCAGGTTTATGGACTCAGACACGAAACTAGGAGGCGGCAACTGAAGAGTATTGGTCCCCAAAGTGTCATGCAACCAGGCAGGTTGGGTGTCTCTAGCCTTACTATGTCTTTAGCCTTAGTGATGTCCAGGCAGACCCTGATCTGACTGCAGCCTCCTGCCTTGTTCTGGTGAGAAACAACCTTAAAACTCCATAGGCTGCATTACCTGCAAGGGAGACAGAAAGCCATACAGAGCAATAGTCTGTAGGGTTACAGGCTTGCAGGGTCCTTTCTGAGAAGAGAGAGACAGCAAGTTCTCAAAACTAAATGACAACAAATTGTCCATTTAAAAATATCTCCCCCAAACAGATTTTCATGATTCATCTCCCCAGATGATTAAATATTTAGTTCTGCTGACAGGAGTATGATAGTCACTATAGAGAAGAAAATTTATTGCGATGTGTGAGTTATAAGCAGATATGTTATCAAGCTGTTAACACAAAAGTGATGGGATTATTGGTGTTGATATCTGTATTTATTTCTGTAATATTGTATAGGGATTTTTTTCCTGTACAGCAGCAGATTTAGGCCACAGCTTTGTTTCTTGCACGGGGCAGGGAAGTTGTTGCTTCTTGCAGTCTCTCTGCAGGGACATTTTCTCCCACGACTCCCATCTCCAGCCCCCATTAATGGCAGAGTAGCTGAGCGCGCATGGGTGTCACCATGCTGCGATGGTCATGAGGATGAGGAAGGCCAAGGAGAGCACTCACTGCCTGGCTCAAGTTGTGATCTGCTCCTTGGAGCTTGGCACTCCAGTTCTTGCTCATTAAAGAAGCAAACAAATCCCACTCAGTCAGGGAGAAGGCAAGGACTCTGAGAGAGGACGGTCCTTCACCCTAAGTCCTGTTTAATGGAGGAGATGCCACATCAGGGTAGGAGCCTAAAACTAGAAGGAAATTGGGCTTCATGTTTAGTTTCTGCTTTCCTGCTGAAATCTTCCCAGAAGCATGTAGCCTCTTATTGCAGCATCTTATGTATGGAGGGGATGATCCAGCTGGTGTAAAAATATGACAGTTAATTGACTTGTATTGTCAAAAATTTAGAATTTCTTTCTGGAGCAAAATTTTCTACTGTTAGCAAAATTACTCCCAGACCCAGAGCTTTTAAAAAAAGAGTAATTTGGTTATTTGAGAGCCGAGCATAAACACTTAACAAACAAACAAGTGGGGGGAATGAGACCAACCTATGTCAGCTCCTGGACATCTTGCTTTACATTCCAGTGCGACCCCAGCCTGTTTAATTGTATGGAAAGAATTAAAATGATCTTGTCAAGACTATTGCTGCCAGAAAACAAAGAGAACAACTGACAACAGTCCCATTGAAAAAGACTGATTTTCTGCTTGTGTTGATGATTCCCAGGTAGTTCATGCCAAACAAAATAACAATCCTGTGTTTTTGACAAATAAATCTTTATAGTATTATACTTGCATATTCTGCCAGTTTTCCTGTATCAGCTGAACATTTGACCATTAGAAGATCATAGGTCAGATGTTATATTGTTCTACTTATTTGTAGAAGCAAATTAACAGATTCTTACAGCTGAGAATACTTTATAACTGAGACCCTTTTCAAAGGAAGATTTCAGAGCTAATATTTGCAAAATAATCTTTGCAGCTCTACCTCTACATTTACACCTGGATTTTGCAAAGATATACATACATGAGGGGCTTTTTATAGCAGCATAGAGTTAAGCACATGTTAAAGTCTTTGTAGATTCAGGACTTCTGATACTATGAGGATTAAAGTTTTATAAATACCTAAAACAGATTAAGAACATGAGAAGTAGAGAGAGAAGAAAAACAGGTTTAACAGTCAAGCGCTGTTCTGGTGAGAGGCATTTTTCTTCCTTTTTTTTTTTTTTTTTTGCTAATTCTATCATAAAGTGAGTATTTTTTAAAATCAATATCTATAAATGGTGTGACAAACACCTGACATCCAGACAAAGTTAAGATATGTGTCTCACATTCTTTTTTCCTTTTTTCAAGTTTATAAAGTAGGAGGGATGTCAGTGTAGGGGAGACAGTGCACAAGCTATTTCTAGCATAGAGACGAAAAGCGTAACAAAACAGATTTCAAGAACATATATCATTTAGGAGCTAATTCAGGGGCGCTGATTTGTTTAGGATATTTCCAGTGGTAGCCAGCTCAGTAGATCTAGAATCACAGTACAGTTCAGGTTGGAAAGAACTTCAGAGGTTTCTAGTCCAACCTCCTGCTCAAAGCAGGGCCAGCTTTGAGGTTAGACCAGGCTGCTCAGGGTTTTGCCAAGTCAGGTCTTGAAAGCCTGCAAGGATGGGGATGGCACAGTCCCTCCAGGCAGCCTGCTCCACTGCCTTGCTGTCCACATGGAGGAAAGTTTCTCCCTCTTCTTTAAACATAAGGCCATTATTTCTGACCCTCCCATCCTGTACCACTATAAGAAGTCTGGCTCTGGTTCCTCATTGACCCCTTCTAGGCAATGAGGGGGCCATTAGGTGTCCCCAAAGCCATTTCTTGTCCAAACTAAGCCATCACAGCTTCACCAGCCCCTTCGCATGAGGCAAATTCTCCAGCCTCCACCACACTGCAGAGCTTTCTTCTGTTAATCTATCTCTTCTGTCCTAGAAAGCCCCAAACCAGTCACATTACTCTTCATGTGGTATAACAAATTCTGAGTGAAGGAATGTAATCCCTTCCCTTGATCAGGGTCTGTTCCTCTCCATGCAGCCAGGGTGCTGTTGGCCATCCTTGTCCCCAAGGCACACCACTGGCTCACGTACAACATGCTGCTTGCTGCCTGCCAGGACTCTCAGGGCCTTCCCTGCTCCCTGGTCAGTCCATCCTTAGCGTGTATCAGTGCAAGGCTCTTCATTCCCAGGTGCAGGACTTGGCAGTTGTCCCCATTGAATTTCATGAGGATTCATGTCTGTCCTTTACTCCAGCCTCTTAGTCTCCCCCATGATGACAGCCTTGCCTTTGAGCATGAAGCCAGGGTGAATGTTATCCACTGCTCTCTCCCCATCCACAGATCCTGTCATTTCATCATAGCAGGCAGTCAGGTTACTTTTGGTAAATCCACGCTGGCTGTTTCTGATCACCTTCTCCTCCATGTGCCCAGAGATGTGCTCTAACCAGACTCGCTCCATGACTTGTTAGGGACTAAAGTGAGGCTGGCTGGCCTGTTGCTCCCCACAACACTCTTATGGCATTTTTTGAAGGCCAGAATTTGCCTTTCTCCAGGCATAAGGGACCTCCCGCATCTCCACAACCTCTCAAAGATGAGAGAGATCAGCCTAGCAAGGACACCAGCAAGTCCCCCAGCACCCAAAGAGGCAGGTAGTCAATCCCCATTGACTAATATGGGTCAACTTCCTTCAAGCTTCCTCAAGTTCCCTGAGTTGATCCTCACCTGTTGCCGCTGCTTCTGCTCCTCCCTGCCCCTGCCTCCAACACAGAGGTCTGGGAGATCTTGCTGGTGAAGACTGCTGCAAAGAAGGCATCAGTACCTCAGCCTTCTCTGTTTTTCTGTCACTAATTTACCTCCCCACGCACCCCCAGTACTGCAGCAGTCCCACACTGTCCTTATTCAACCTTTTCCTACTGATGTAGCATCAGAAGCTCTTCTTGTTGCCCTTGACATGCCTTGCAGGCGTCAACTTTAGGTGAGCTTTGGCTTTCCTGCCACCATCTCTACATACCCTGTAAAGTCAATACAGAAAGACAATACCTCCGCCAGGTGATTTACCATCCCTTACCACTTTGCTTATGCATAAGCTTTGACAAATGTTTGGCTGTGCACAAGCTGGTAATAACTAAGCATTTAGCTGCCCTGTGCCTCAGTTTTGTTGACAAATGTCAGGTGCTGTCATGCAGGGATGCAGGGGTCTGAGCCACCTCATGCACTCCATGACAAGCCCAGATGCTTCGTCTCCATGGCTCATACAGAAGGCGAGAGGGCTGCCAGCAGACCACTGCAGTCACATCCTCCTCTGTTCATCACACGCAGAGATGTTACCAAACTGACCTACTTTCCCCATCCGCCCACGGAAGGCTAATCCTGTTTAGCATTGCTGGAAGGGGACGGGCACACGGAGAAGGGCTCTGAGTTATACAGATGGCAGTCTTTGCTGATTAATGTTAGTTTAATTTGTTTGCCTTTCTATTTCCAGCCGTGCGAGGGGAGAGCAGAGCAGCGGTTGAACACGGGGATTCACTTAACCTGTTCACTGAAGTCTGAATAGCTTTAGTCATTCAGTAGTAATAGTAGCAATAAGGAGGATAATGAGCATTCATATACTGGTCTTCATCAGAGATCCCAAGCACTGCACAAACTTTACACGTTACTCACAAGAGAGATAGAAAGAGGCCTCTCACTTAGCCTGGTTGCTCTCCAGCACGGTGCTGCCAATGTCAGCTGTCTCACTCCTCACTTAAACTGATGTGAACTACAGCACTTCTACACAGGGATTGCAGGCTGCACACCCCAAAATTCAGCCAGCACCAGGGGGAAGCTGAGGGGGAAAGCTGTCTAATAGCACAGGCCATAGGTGCAAGGTTTCTGACATGCAGAAAATAATACCTCTTCCCACTAAACAGAAATATTGTAAAGAATAAAACCAGAATATGCTCTGAGCCCGTACTTCTGTTCATCATAACCTCGTAATACTCAGCTCCATTACCTGTGAGCATCTTCCTGTCATCCCCAGTTCAGAAGAATGGAGCATTAATTTATGTCAAATTCCATTATTTTCATTGTCTGCATGTGGATTATTTTTAATGTCTGTTTTGCTTTAAGCCTGTTACTATCTAAAGATTCATTGTACACATGTGTAGATATCTAAAACATAGATAGAGCAGTCCATGAGGTTCATGAAGTCCAATATTTTCTCGAAAAGTTTTCTTCTTTTTTTTTGAGAAGCCTCTAAATAACCTCTTCCTTGGTGTAAACAAATGTAGTAACCTATTAAATGCAGGAAGACTATACTACACACTGTCAGGCCAGAATAGGTAAGTCTAAAGGTATATAGGTAGCTCTAAAGCTGAACACTTAGGATGCTACTGGATTTTTCCTTTACTCCTAAACCCAGTAATTCCCATAACAATCTCAGCATTACATGACCCATGGTAACTTCAGACTGTCATTTCCCCACTGAAAAGTCACATAACTTTCTGAAATAACAATGTTTATCATCAGGAAAGTGATTTTTCACTATCTTTTCTGAAGTTTTCTTAAGGCTACTCTGTTTACATTTTGATAAATTATTTTTATTGATATGGGTGGGGATGCGCTGTACTATGGACTCCAGCATGTTCTTGTAACGGTAGGAATCTGTTGATTTGTTCTGATTTGTGTTTATACAGATTCTTCTGCTGTGTGTTCATGCCATAGCCTTCATGGTGGGATATCCAAGTGCTTTATCCACATCACAGAAACTTGGAACAAGGCATTTAAAATGGTCAGCTAGTCACTTCTTGCCTGTCACCATATGACCTTTCCTACAGCTTCCCATTTGCTAATCTTTCTCTTTGCCTCCCAACAAGGCTTGGAAGGGAAATACTTTACTTGCTAGCATGATTCATTTCAGAGCTCTGCTTAGCTGAGACAAAGCAGGTAGAGCTGCTGTCCACAGAGGTGCTTCCCAGCATGAACACCCATGGGACACCACCACTGACCAGCCACAGTGCCTGTCAGACCTTGTTCATCATGCCAGGCTGGCAGTGGTGCCAGCACAGTGACCAAACCACACTGTCCCCTATGCTACTGTGTGTCCAGAAACTGTGCCCCTGGCTCATGTCCAGAGACTGTTCTCCCTTTTGGTGCCTTCTTACTATGTCTTGGAACCTATTCACCATACACAGAATGCCATGCATGGCTGCATCTGGCCTTTAACTCCTGAACCCCACCAAACATACCCATGTGTCTCCTTTATAATGCTGAGCTCTTCGCTGGCCTCATTCCTTGCCTTCGAAGAGGGGACAGGAGTAGCTCCCTGTTGAGGCAGCACAGAAGCAACACTGAGTAGAGATGGGCCCTGGCAGCTGAGCAATGTGTCTGGAAGGTACGGGAGCACGTCTACCCTACACTCTGTTGCTCTTTTCCTTCAGCTTTTACAAGGACAACAGTTATTGTGAAGGTCAGAAGATAATTCAAGATGTTTCATGCCAGTTTTTCGTCCAATTTTTCATACAACCCAACCCTTGCCCATCCTCTGTATTTGAGAGGGTTGTTCTCCAAGAGCAATATTATCGTCTTCACTTAGGATGGTTGTATTGTACCAGCATCCTACGTGGTCTAAGGGTGAAGCCTAAGGTCTAAAGCTCAGGTACATCTGTAGTGGGTGGGAAGCAGCAGCAGGGTATGGTGGGAACCCCTCCTCTCCCCAGGGCTGAGCATACCCTGTACAGGACAAGTGGTTGAATACCCAAGCAGGCCGATGGTGTGATGGAGGCAAACACCTCACCCTGCCAGAGAGGGAAGGGGACAAAAAACCTATTTTTTTGTTTGGGCTGCCTGACATAAGGGCCAGAGGAGCACAAGCACTGTGATTTCTCACCAGGCTTCCCCAGGCACATCCCAGGACCTCTGAGAGAAATTTGCATCTCTGATTTAATTCAGCTGAGTTGAACAACTATGATTAAAAATTCTCATTAAATATCAGGCTGATTTGTAGGAACTGTTACTTGGCCTTGTGGCAAATTAGTGGGAAATCAACAGCTGATTACTTACATTTGAGTGTATATAGCATATCCTTATGAGCAGTAGGACAGAAAGGAGAGAAACCAACCTCACCAGCACAGAAGAGTAGTAGTTTAGGTCACTAAAATAAATGTTTCTAGGACAGGATAAGGTGATCAGTGCTAGATGAATTTTTATAATGCAAGCCCTGTGTCCCCTGTGAATAGACTGTATCAAAATAAACATGTGGAACCTTTCTTCTGAAGCAGGCTGGTGCTCTGCCTGAACTACTTCTTTCCCAAGCAACTATTCATTGTATGAATGTGGTGGGGATGTTTGTGCTATAATTCTCCTTCTAATAACCAAGCCAGGGGTACATGGTTAACAGTTTTAGCCAGTCTTTTGTTTCCAGAATGCCACTCTTCCCCACTTCTAGGTATGCATCTTTCTGTATGTTTGTCTGAGTACCCCCCTGATGGGAGTATGTGAACTTTCTCCTCCTTTTTCCAGGTGGTTTCCATCTTTTTGAGCTATCATCACTCCTTGATGATAACGATGTTACAATGAAGCTCCAGTATAACTGTCACTGTTAAATACTCTGTCAGCAGGAGTTGCATCATGTGATGTTGTTACTCATAGGTTTACAAATTGTCTTTGTTAGCATGAAAGAATTCTTCAAATTTTGAGAAATCCTTAGGCCACTTGTTTTTTTTATGTCACTTCTCTGAAGGGTAGCTATGGCACAGAGCCATGGTGTTTACTGCCTGCCTCCATCATTGCCATGAGCTGGAATTTCCTCCTAAACCAGGCACTGACAGGGATGAGACAGTAGAGTTCTGGTTTGCAATTAGGGACCTTCCCAGCTGAGGGACTAGGGGGATAACATAAAGCAAGCAGGTTCCACTAACCACATATTTAAGCTCTATGCCATGGGTTTCTCCATCAAGGTGTAAAACAGCTTCTGGTGGGGCTCAGGAGAGGGATGGCAATATCAGTTCGCAACACTAGTATACTCTGATGTATCTATTTTATTGAGAACAGTTTTAATCTCGTATGGTACATATGTACTGGCAAACCCTGTTAGCAATGCTTATGATGCTCTTGAAATTTTGCCATGTGAGCAAACAGAAGCAAAATGACAATTAGAAATTGTCTCACACTAGCAACAGCACAGCAGGTCCAGAATTTCATGTCAGTCAGTGAGAAACCTTGTTTAATGGAAGCTGGCCATGAGTTGTTTTACAGATCTAGCCATATCCTTGGCAGAACAGACCACTTAGATCTGTTGCTCTCTCTCAAGGGAAGAGGGTTCCTGGCAGTGTAATTTCTTGATGGTTTACAAGGTACAGCTGTAGGAAGACTCTTTCCATTAGGTACATTGTGCTTCTCCTAAACAGCCGGAGCTGAGCAACACTGATGCTGACTGCCTCACCCATTCCCATCCTTCCTCACAGCCACTCAGGGCTCTTGTCCCCATATTTCTGCTTTCTGTTGGGAAACCAGAGGAGGCCACAGTGCAGCAGAGGAAGACCTTTAGGGATTCAGGGAGAGCAACTTCTTTTGCTGGCACTGCCCATTTTGCTTGTAATACCCTAGATTTAATAGGGGTGCATGCTACAGGGCATTTTGTGCTGTGCTGTGAGGGTGGTGAGGCACTGAAACAGGTTGCCCAGTGAGGTTGTGGATGCCCCAGCCCTGGCAGTGTTCAAGGCCAGATTGGTAAGGCCTTGAGCAACCTGGTCTAGTGGGAGGTGTACCCCCCACCCCATTGGAACTAGGGGATCTTTAAGGTCCCTTCCTTTAAAGAAGGGATTGTAACATTCTATGATTTTGAGTGAAGGTTTAGCAATGAAAGACTGCAAAATCCTAAATGCTAACCCTTGCCATATTAGCGATGCCTTCTGTATTCTTGAATAGTGTGTGTGAACATTTCAGTTGCAATAAGCGATCAAATAACAACAAAACTGAATATTGTTGCTACATTTTAGCCTGAATTAGTTGAAAACACACTTGTTGGGATAGCAGTCATTACAGAATGAATAAATAAGCACCTAAAGTATTTGTTAAACACTGATAAATAAAATTTAGCTGGGCCTATAAATTTTCCTGTTCCAAAATATAGATTATGATATGGCTGACTTGGCTGTTTTGCAAGTCCAAATAAATAGCTGAAAAAAAAAAAATCTAAAAAGTACATGATATTTGTTACTTTGTTCTGTATAACAGAATTCAGCAACTTAAATTTGCCAGTTATTACTAAAAAACCCAGTCCTTTGGCCTTCATATTTCTTCTTTATGCTTGTACATCAATGAGCTGAATGCCGTGAAGTAGTAGCTTTATCCTCCAATCAGTGACCCCCAGCTTTAATTCCTCATAACTCATTTGATAAAAACTTACAGAGTAGTTTTGTTTTCTTAGCTAACTCTTGCGTAACAACCAGGCAGAATATTGCTTTAAGAGAACTAGTAGCAGAAGGAAGGAATTTATCCACTGTTCTTGCTATCAATAAGTTTTCACTCCTGTTTCTTCATAAAATATTCTTTATACAGGCAAATTTATCTGTGACTCATATGTGGAAAGTAACATGGGCTTAAATAAAGCCAAGCAATTAACTTCCCTCCTCCCCCCTCCAGTTTTATTCATGTCTTACCTGTTGAGGACTCATTAAATGAGAAACATTGATTGCTGAAAAGGAGTGTTATCATTGCCTGTCATTATGCCGCTGCTTTGAAAATGACGCTTTGACAATATCCAGGGTTTGTACCAGCATTTTACTGCTGTTACAGAAAATATTTTTGTGGGATGCAGCACCATGTGGCTTTTGTACCCAACATAGGTGCCATGAGAAGCTGCAGCAGCACAGAGCTTCTTTCTCAACCTGAAGTGGTTACAGCTGAAACATCACTTTTTTTATAAGGCCCTGGAGCAAAGGAGAGTGGGCAGTGTACTGGTGACAAGTGTTTCTGAGGCACTCAGCCTTTAGCAGGACCACTCCTGGTTTTTTCCCTTTGCCTTGCCTACACAAATTTACTTAATTTACCATTTTTTACTCTGTGGCTTTATGGACATACCTTGTGCTCAGAGTATGAGCACTTTCTCTTTACAGCTCAAACTGGTGGAGCAATTGGACTACAAAACTGACCACAGGTCACCACATTCTGGTGGGATTTATGAGGAGACTTTGAATTTTGGGTGTAATTCAGTAGAGTTACTACCATCCCTTTTGGCTTTGGGAAAGGGCCCGCAGAGGAGGACGAAGAGCCTCCCAGTAGGAAGATCTCCCTTGGTAGTCAAAGGCATCAGTGATGCTGACTCTTGAAGTGGAGATTGTTTCGGGGGGAATGTGGGAACACTGAAAATGCCTTTTCAATCTGGACAGCTCCCAGGGTTCATTCAGCCTACAGGTTTGCAGAGAGTTACCTCCATATGAAAAAATCCCAAAGAAGTGGCTGGTTTTGTACTGTGCTGATGCACTCTGTGGTGCCTGGGAGCCTTGATCCCTGACTAAAGCCCCTAAGGCTAGCGTAATGCTCAGGAATAACATTACCCACAATGGATGTTTCCTAAAATCAGGGACTGTGGCATAAAGCACTGCTGACACATTTATCTGACCTGGATATCATCACTCTGTTATTAAAATGAAATAGAGCGACTGTGAGATTAACCTGCAAGTAGAGCTAACAAAATGACAATTCATAATGATTCTCACATTCCTTCAACAGAAAAAACTGCTTAGACAATCTAATGGATGAAGATGAGAAAGACAGAGCAAAGAGGTGAGCACCTTTTCTTTTATAATTCTTTGTGGTGAGCTTTATACTGTTTGTTGCTGCAGAAGCTGTTTTATCCATAATCAATTAATCAAAGAGAGAGAGAGTAAAATACAGTCAAGCACAACTTGAAAAACTGCCATCTCACAGACTCCTACTCTTGGCTGCCCTGTAAGAAGAAAATAATGTAGCAGTGTTTCCTGTGGAAAATTTAAAAAAGCCAAGGCATTGATCGTTTTCTTCACATTACTGCAGAACATCAGAACTGAAGCACCAACAACGTACTCCTGCCTCTATAATACATCATCTGAGCTTTCCAAGTGTACAAAAATGTGTTGTTTTTTTTTAATACATTTTGCAAAAGAAAAAGAACTGAAAGAGTGGGGGTTTTTTTTCCTATTAGGATGGTCCTTTATTCATCAGTGCCTATCTCACAGTAATGAAAACACCCAGAAGTTACCTTCAGAGCAGAAAAAGACCATGAAAAGTCAGCCCTAAACTGGCACAAACCTATATTCACACATATCCTGCACTCAGTCAAGTCCTAGTTGGCGGGAATTTGTAGTAAACCCTTTGTGGGGAGAGAAAAGGGGTGTTTCAAGGCAGAAGACCTGTGGCAATAAAACTCTTAATAACTGTCAGAGCTGACTGACATCTGCAGAAAAGCGGTTTGGAAGCATTCGAGGTTATCAATGCCGCAGCCTGCAGTTTAATTACTTTAGAGAGGGCTGTGGGTTGCCCACATTTTTCCCCTTGGTTCCCTCTAATGAGAGTATTTCCAGTCCAGGCACAAGCAGTTGATCCAGTTTCATCTCTTTTGATTCCTTCTCCGCTTCTTTCCCTCCCTGCAGCTTTTTCTCACCAATATAGGTCAGCACGGGCTGCAGCCAAGCTCAGCTGTTCCCCTTTGCTCCCATTTGGAGAGGGTGCAGAAGGGAGCCCACCTTGCAGCACCGCTTCACCTGCTTAAGGCCTGATTATCTTCAAGATATTTGTGTGTTAATTGTTTAATAAAAAAAAAATGCATTAAACAAGTGAATATATGAAAAAACTAGGATAACACGTATCCTCACTATCAGTGATTGTCATCACCATCTGGTATGGTTTTCATGCTGTTTGTTCCCAGAGGGAAATTTTTGTCATACCTTGGGGCAGGCCTCTATCAGGGTGCATAAAACAAATGATAACTTTGAAAACGAAGAAAGGAAAATGCTTCTTAAAATGTAATTTAAGTACATGTAGCTTTTTAGAAATAAAGCTAGATTTGAAATGAAATTTGAAATCATGAGAGGCTTCATGAAGGTCTAAAGTTAATACATTATATTAAAACCGTTCAGATTCATTTAAAAGCTACAGGTTTTCTTCCAAAGCTTTAAAGAAAGTCAAACTCTGGAGAAGCCATTTGATGGACATTTTGCTGCCATGTGTTGAAAACTGAGGACTCTCACCTGTCCCATGCCATAGGAGAAATGCTTTCTTTGTTTTCTTCTATTCGGTGTAAGGACTGGGTGTCTCAGTGTTGAGAAACACAAGAGAGGATAAAAAAAGCCAAGAAAATTGTTCTCTCCTTTCATTTTCTCAGTTAAAAGTAGGTAAGACTGAAAAGTTTTGAATCTTATGTCTATGGGGGTGGACTCAAGCCAGGAGCTGGGTTTCTCAGGTTAGAAATACACAGACACACCATTTATATCTGCTGCAATGTATTAGGCACATACGGTTTGTATTATACAGACATGAAAAGAGGATCCATCCTCTCCTGAGAAGAGGCACTTGCACTCCCACCCTTGTGCCAACTGTTAGTATCTGGCCAAGATATATAGCTCTTCCTTTAGGACACTGGTTAAATTGAGACCCATTCTGCATCATCTGACTCCCGAAGGCAGAGCTCCACTCCAAAGACCTGAGAACTAAAATGTGGATATGTGGCACCACACTTGGGAGCACTGAATACCTATGTGAGGTCTTCTGAGCTTCTGGAGATCAGAAACCATAATTTCATTTTCAGTTCTTTGATGTTAGGTGAGGTTTATTTTATTTTATGGATTTATTAATTCTAAACAAAAAGCGTGCTTTGTGCACTTTTTTCTCTATTTGCTTTTCTTTCGGTTTGCTTTAATAGTAAATAATTTTAAATACTTTTTTTGCAATTCAGTTGAATTCCAAATTCCAACCAAAACCAGCTTGAAGTGAACCATGAGAAAGTGCTTAATCATGAAGACTACCACCTGCCATTTTCCACTGAAATAAAAAGTAAATTTAAGAATCTGAATGAAGGTATGTGGTACAGTTACTTGCATTAATGCATATATAACATACTACACTGGACAGTAAAAAGAAATACAAAATTTAATGTACAGTCACATTTCATCAGCAAAATGTAGTGGCTCGTAGTCAGTCATATCCGTCTCTCTTTAAGAGAACAAGTAGCAAATATGTAAGAGAACAAAAATGGCTGTTTATAACACATGTTAAATTGGTGATTTTGACCATTCTGAATGCAGACTGTCCTGTATTGCCTTTAGCTGTATTACTGAAAGTCCTGATTTTATTCATACTGTGGCTCCTTCTTCCTCTTGAATATGCTGTAATCTTTTTGGAGTATCAAGGAAGAAGGAAAACTGGGACAAATAGTATGGAATTAAGACAGAGGTTGTTTGAGCTTACTGTAATTGTATGCCCTAGCAGTGAAGTAAGCAAGTCTAGGAAATAATCTTCAAAGGGAAGTGATGAAAATGGTCTTATTTAATACATTTATAAGTATACTAAACAAAATATTTTCAACTGTGCAGGGATAGTTTTTATCTTTTTTTTCCCAATTTTTATTTTTTTTTCTTTTCAAAATTTTGCTGTAATCATCTATTCAGATCTTGGTAGAGTTATTTCCACTAGAGAAGTTTTTATATTTCCTTTGTGAATAAAATGTCGAGTCTTAAAAATAGATACTTTATATTTTTGTCAAGGTATTTTTTATTTTTTTTAAAGCACCACTTTCCCTATCAACAGTTGGTGGTTTATTTTATTTTCAGGGAAATCTGGACTCTTTAAGCTTAAAATGAACTGGGGATTGAATTATGAGGAACTAAAGTGTTGATATTCTTAACGTCCCCTTGAACTGTAGAGAAATAGGATAAGACTGGAGGTTTTTCACATCTTGTTCTGACAGCCTTTTGCACTGTAATAAGAACAGGCTGAAATCAGTCAGGCAGTATCCACCCAATCTCTTGTGTTCAAAGCTGTAAAATAATCAAGCGTTGGCTTCTATCCAGTATATCTCCGAGTGTGTTCAGGGTTGAGAGCAAGACAAACAAAAATTACCCTTCTGTCAGTAGTAACATCCAGAAGCCTCTGTAGTGATTTCTCTGCAGAAAATGTTTATTGCTATTCTGGTCCTTGGAGGGGATGTAGATGCTGGGCTAAATTCTGCTCTGATTTTCAGCAGTGTGCATCCAGAGCTGCTTATGAGGCACAGCAGAGTTAGCTGGGACCGAGAAATCCAGAGAACCAGCCTCTTGGCTTTTCTTTCCTGTCTACATGTAACCAGATTTTTAGATCTTTACGTAATTGACAAGGCAAATCTTGTCTGCTTGAGGACCTTTCAGAAAAACAAACAAACCTTCTGGGTTATATTTATTTCTATTTTCACATGGCCAGAGAAGTCCAGGTGATAACCTCCAAGTCAGACTATTGTGGTATTCATGGGAACAATTCAGAAAACACTTGTTTGTGTATAGAGTGACATGTAATTAAAAAAAACCCCTAAGTGTACATGCTGAAAAGATTATCAGCGGCCTTAATGATAGTATCATGATGGTGCCAAAACACCGCAAATGAAATCAGATCCTTTTTTTCCTGTGAGCTCTTCAAATGCAGCAGTAGAAACAGGCTCTCTTTGAGGAGTCTGTGAGCTAAACAGACAAGACTGGTGATGAAAGCTGTAGAGTCTTTTTTTTACACCTAAAGACTCAGGGCACCATGATATTAAGTGATTTTCCTAGTGGCACACAGAGATTAAGAGCAAGCACTTCTGGCACTTCTGAGACCCCAGGTCTGGGAAGACATCCTGGCCTCAGCTCTAGTCCTTGCTGGGATGAGCCATGCTGATGCTCTCTGTCCTGCTTACCCATATGACCTTGGAAAGGAAAATGAACAAGGTGGCATATGAACTAGATGGGAGCTGCAGCAACTTCTAGTCAGGTCCTTGATCTTAATGACTGGAACACAACAACCTGATTCTTCTCTGTCAGCCTGGAGGTGGGCAGACCACCTGTGACCGAAGTGGGAGGTCCCTCTAGGTGAATCCAGCTCCAGTGCAATGGCTGCAGGACTGGGGTCCCTCTCTTCGGTTAAGACTGCACAGATGGCTATGATCCAGTCCCCAGTCTTCTTTATGAACAAGTTTACTGTTGTTACAATATTCCTATTTCTTCTCATTCTGAGTGCCTCTTCAGAGGCTGCGTGAACTTTCAAGATCCTACATATATCTGGGAGATGTGCAGAGCTCCTTCAACTACAGGCTCAATGCTAATCTGACAGGCTCAACCAGAGTGTCCAGAGGCAGCACAGAAGGGCGAGCAGAGCCTCCATCTCCCCAGTGGATACCAAAGGTGGCTCAAAGGCAAGAACAGGAGGTGGGAACTTCTGTTTCCTACTTTCCTCTGCAATTTTGCTGGAATCCAGTGTCAGTCTTCACATGCTGAGGGATGCAGCAAGCTAATTTCTTTGTGTCTACATTACGAAGAGCAGGTACATGATCATTTTTCCTCTTGGTCTGCTCATCCTTTTTTTTCTTTTCCCCTGTCTACAGGGCTTCACGTAACAAGTCTGAGAAGAAGAGGCGCGATCAGTTCAATGTTCTCATCAAAGAGCTCAGCTCCATGCTTCCAGGCAACACTCGCAAAATGGACAAAACTACTGTGCTGGAAAAAGTCATTGGCTTTCTGCAGAAACACAATGGTAAGATTTACTGCAGCTCTCCATGCATTTGCTAGACAGTTATTGTAATATCCTGTTTCCTTCAGTGATTATCAGAATGGCTTGAGTGACCTAAAAGTGCCAACATAAGGTGTTTGGGTTTTTTTCTGTCGCATCAAGAAAGATAATTTCTAAACACTGTGCTGCCCAAATCCATCTTCTTGTTTGCTCTTTAGTTGAAGATGATTCTCAACCTGCTAGAGAAGGGGGTGAACGGCAGGCACCGAGGGGAAGAGGGTAGCAGTGCCCTGCAGCACATATGAAGAAGAGAGATGCTTTGAGCAAGAGAGATTTGGGGCCAGAGGGAAGATTCCCTTCCTTGAAATTTGCAATATTCTGAGCAGAAGAACAAAGCATTCATCCCAGCTTCTCTGCAGATAAATGCAGGGAAGCAATCTGTTCAGCACCCCTGCTCCTCAGTGGACTGTGTAGGACTCAATTTTCCACATTGAGCAGAAAACTCAGAACAGAAAGCACCTCAGTTTTTGAAGTTGGCTTCAGCAAATTGCATCCACAGACCGCTGACATGCTTCACCCTGTTTGCACAAGCAGAAGCTACATCACATTTGCACAGCATCCAGTTGCAGTAGTAAAGCTCAGCCTCGGAAAGCCAGGAGTTTACTTTTTAAATTGCTCCAGCATTGACAGGTCCCTTAGAAATGTACCTTCACAGAGGGCAGAGGAGATTTCTGACCTTGCTGATCTAGTCTGTTTGGTCCATTTTCTACTCAGTTAGAGGAATGTGCACTGTGGCCTTCCAGATGTATGGACATCCACCAGCAGCAGTCAGTTGAAACAGTTCTCCCTTATAAATCAGGGCACTGGTTTAAAACGGGGCTCTCTTGCTATGCCCCTGTGAGGAAGAGTCTTCAATGTGTGACTGTGAGGAATGGCCTGGGCCCCACAAAGCAGAAAGGGGTCTCACGAGCTGATGCACCACATCACCTGACTCACCTTTGCTCATGCAGCACCTCCCTCCTGCACTCCCTGGAGAACTCTGGGTGAAACAGAAAACACTATAAAAACTCCTATAATCATGACTCCCAACATAATGGAGTCACAAACGTCAGTATTACTGAGGAAATAATTACAATGATTCTGTTGTTAGAGTGCAGTTTGTCCTTAAATGAATTTTTGCCACAGACAAGATAGAGTTGTTTTGAGGTTGGAAAAGACCTTTAAGAACATTAAGTCCAACCATTAACCTATGGTTTTATACAGGAAGGGACAACTAGGACAAAGTTTAATAATTGTATATAATTTTTTTTAAATTACAGTAATAATATATCTTTTCTTTTTAGCTGCCCAAGGCAGAGTAAAGGAGGATGTGCATATGTTCAAATATAAAGCCAGGCAAAGAACAATCAAACAAGGTTTGAATAAATGTAGATAGATGTAGCTGATGGCCCAAATAATTTACTCCAAAAGGCACTTTTTCTTGAAGAACAACTAGGTAAAAGAAAGCTAACAGTCACAAATCCTTCCACAGCAATTGGGTCAAAATGTGACTGTTTTTTGTGCACTTGCTAAAAAAAGCAAATGTTATCTATTTTTAAACCAGATTAGTAGTCACACAATATAATACAAAGCATCAGCATTTAAAAATGTTGATTATCTCCCATGTACTTTGGATCTGGTTTATTCAATCGTATTTCCCTTTCATTTAGTGGGCTAAACCAAGATTTTAGTCATAATGGAGGAGGAGGTCAATTTTCAGATTTTTCCCTTCATAAACAGTCTCCTTCTTCATAATCCACAGAATCTCCCAAATCTCAAGTAATTCTTCCAACAGTCGCCGTTTCATGTACATTAGCTTTTCCAAGCTACAGATCTGCTGAAAGTATCCTATATTCTGAAACTATCTAATAAAAATCTGGTGGACTCTTTTTCCTTAGTCTGGTTTTCAAACCTCTGTGTAAAACCGTGGGAGCTGTGGAGAGCTGCTGTGCTACCAGTGACAGCCCCCAGCAGTGCAGAAAGTGAGTCAAACGAGCTGGTAAAAGCAGGCATCTGCATCTCCACTAATACAGCCTGAATGGAGGTTTTGATTTCTTTCGAGGTGACAAAATGCACAGGCACTCGTATAAATGTACTGTCTTTAGTATCATTTATCCATTTGCATTTCTCTGGCCAGTTTGCCTATGTGCTCTGAATATGGAGCATTGGGTGTTACATGCTCTGGAAGTGTTAATCAGTAGGATTAATTAGCAGGCAGTGCTGAAAGGAGAAGACAGTCTGTGCTCACTGTTCCCTCACTACTAGAGCTGAGTAAGGAAGCACTCTTAGAGAAGCAGAGCAAGCAGCTAACTAAACCAGCTCTAGTCTCTCTAAATTCTAAGATCTGTCCCCCATAACCCTGTCTTACTAAGGCAGAGCTAACATGAGTGAGTGACTGTTTTCCAAAGGAAACAGCTACCCCCAGTATGGTCCCCAGTTTCAGCGCGAAGTTGTGACTTGTTACCCCAGTGTGCCTGCACCCCTTCACTGAAAGCCCTCAGGGAGCGAGCCCTCTGCAGGCTGCTGTGGGGTCAGCATTGGCCAACAACAGGGCAGACCACCCTTTGGTGTCTCACAGGCTGACAGTACAGGAGACCCTGCCCTCCAGACAGGATTTGGGATGAGAGGCTGGTGCTCCGTTCCCTCTCCTGGGCTGCCCTGCACAGTGGGGCTGGAGGTAGGCACAAGAGGCAGTGGTGCAGTAGCAACAGTGTAAAGCTGCTGCAAATGCTCATGTTTCTCTCACATTTTGGAAAACAAAGCAAGAGCTCTGCTGTTCGGGGTCATCCCCCTTTGGGGCTCCTCTGAAGAAGTTTTCTTGCTGCTCCCTCTTTGTCACAGAAGCTGTAGGCTGAACCCTCTCCAGAATCCTAATTTTGAAACTGGAAAATTGTAAATAGCAATTTGACACGTGTTAATACTTGCCTTGATTTTAATTTCATGCAAAGTGGTTTTATCTTTTGATTAATACCCCAGTAATGCTGCTTGAGGCCAATGGCCTTGTGAATACAGACTCCCACTGAAGTCAGTACAAGTTGACCTGAGTAAAAAATGAGGAAAACATTTCAAGATTTGGGCCAGTTTAGATAGTCATTACTGTCTCCGTATGCAAAACCCATGCTTGAAAACTGCAATTTTTGAATGTAAAGGTGATTTCTCTCTTTTCATAGCAATTCATATTTGTTATTGCAAGATAGAAGTTAATTTAAATTTTAAAGATGTAAATGTTTTTTTTGTCTAGAAGTCTCAGCACAGACGGAGATTTCTGAAATTCAGCAGGACTGGAAGCCTTCATTTCTCAGTAATGAAGAATTCACTCAGCTGATGTTGGAGGTGAACATGAATATATACCTTTCCTAATTTTGTCTAACAGTCATGGAAACACCCATGCATCTAGAATAAACTGTCATCTGCAGTTCCAAAAGAGGAGGTTTCAGGTACTGCTGTATTTGACCATCAAGCTGAGCTATCACCAGGACAAGGGATTAAAGTCCTCACTTGTTGCTCTTCACTCTCAGCGGTGCCACTGCACCGCGATGCCGCAGCCTGCTAAGCTGTGTAGCAACTCTCAAGAAGTGCAATCCAGGGGAAAGATTCAAATTACAGGTTATATTTTATTTTTACAAGCAGAGGTGAGGTGAAGAGCATGTGGCAATTTTTCTCCTGTTCTTGGAGGGCATTATTATTACCTAATATTTATGCAAGGCTAGCACCTAAAAAGCAACAGTGCTGCATCCCCCTAGTGCTAGATGCTGTACTAGCAGATAAAGCCCGACAGCTACTCTTGGTTTGATGCAGTTGATGCTTCCACTCTGTTTTGCAACGCCCTTATCAAACAATTTTTAGTCTAACATTTTGCAATGATAGTTTTTAAATTATACCATAGGTCCTTTTAATGCTAGCTAGGACATAACTGAATGGTGTTTATGTAGGTTCAAAATGAAATGCAAATGAGCTGCTAAAATGTATTTTTCTCTCTCAGTAACAGCTAGAATCATCTTTAGCGAGGATCTTTTCCTGTACTAAACACATGGAGGTTTCATGGCCCCACGGTGTCCTTTGAGAACAAGCTTCTCTTCCTCCCACAAATGATATGAATATGGGACATGATCCAGGCTCTGGCAGTGGGGAGGGAAGGATATTGGGAAGCACCTTCACCCACCAAGGGGTTGCATAAAGCTGGGGCACATTGCTGCTCCCAGGGGCTGGAAGTCCCTTGGCCATTGCAGTTTGTTGTGATGAGACTCCCCTGGTCTAGTTTTATAAGGCACTTTGCTCCCCTTGCTCTGACAACCACCCATTCCCATCTCAGTGCACAGGAACTTAACATACATAACTCCTTCAGTCTGCACTGAAATATGTCCCTCAGATAGCAATAAATTGGCAGTTGTTTTGACGGGCAGGGCCTTTGTTGATTCTACTTGTATGCTACGAAATTTTAGATTAAACAATCACTTTTGGTTTCCCAGTTTATAAATCACCTTCTTGCTACTGTGATTTTCCATGCCCTTCAAGATAACATTGGGTGTTGGGATGTCCTGTTGTGCCAGATGTTCATCATTCCCTGCTATTTTGTCTTTCTACTAATCTAATTTTATTAGCATTTGGACAAGACTGCTTGAAGTTTTTCCCATCCTGTTATTAAAAGATGGGAAGGGTTTTTTCCAAGCACTAATTCAAAATAATCAGAGCATAATTGACTGCAGTAATACACCAGCTTTCCTGAAAGTGGCTTTTTCTTACCCCATTGAAAAGGCTGTCATCACATTACAGAAGAGTGGGCACTGGGCTCTGTTTGTCCATCTAGGACTATTGCAGCAGTGAAATCTTTGAAGAGGGATATGCTCTCTTAATGTTGGAAGGTCCAGTCATGAGTAAATAAAAATAGAATTATGTATGCATACACTAAGTTGATTTTACCACAAAATTCTGATATGAGTCACTGTGTATAATTTGCATTGGATATGAAATAAAGACTTGACTTTTTAAAAACTAACAACCTTCACCATAGTAACATGCACAATCCAACTGTCGTGTAAAATCATTGCTCTCTTCTACAGGTTAACAGCTATCATGCTTTTTTAGAAAACAGCTTGAATGTACCACACTAAAGAAAAACATATTCTCTGTACTTAGATTAACAAAATGAAACTAACTATAGCAGCTGGAGGGTTTTCAGAGATGCTAAACACACACTCTTCTACTGGGGTATAAGTTATTGACTTGCTTTTCAAAGGATTGAAGCACCAGCAGATTCCCATTGACTTAAATAGTTGTGGGTGCTCAGCATTCTCTGGAAAAAGGAACATATGTTTGTGTGTCTATTCAAGGCTTTGTGTTTTCTTTTTTTTTTTTTTTTAACAATTAGCATTTTCCAGTGTTCTCAGAATTCCTTCCCTTATTGAAGTCAGCGGGGAGGAGGGGGGAAAGGAAGGATGTGCTGCAGCTTTACAAGATCAACTGCTAGTCTGGCTCGGGGTCAGGCCTGGATTTGCAGTATGGTTTTGTAATGCTGTGGCACCCTGATCAGGCTGTTTGCAGTACACCTGTGTCCGGAGCACATATTGCTACTGGAGTACAGCTGAACTCTGCTCTGATTCAGTCGTGCTTGCAGTGCCTTTGCTGCTCAGGTACTGCTGGCAGCACCGACTCCAGAACACCAGGGAACTGACAGAAAGGCCCCAGACTTGCTCCACTTGAACGATTGGAAGCCTCATCAGTGACTCCCTAATGACAATGGGAAGGTTTTAATATATTCTCTGAGCACCTATTATGGAGTCTTAATTTTTTGGGGTGTCCTCCTCCGAGTGATCTAGAGCTCATCTTGCTTTAGTTCACTCTGAGGAGAATCCCCCTCCCAAAATTAAGTTAATCTTGCTTTAGATCTCAAAATGTACATGAATTTAACTTTGAACAACACTGAGCTCAAAACTTAGCAGCTCAGACTAAAGAAAAGCCTAATTTTGAAGGTGAAATTGCTGCTGTAGAGAGGGTGGGGATAAGGCTGACATTTCCCTTCAGTCCTAGGAATGAAGGGGCTTACTGGAAGGCGGGACTGAAGTGAGGAAGAAACTCTGCAGAAGGGTGAATTTCTCTTGGAACGAGTAATCTAATACCATGACCTTTAAAATAAATCACTCAATTAAAACTCAGGCTAAGGATTATTTGATCATTTGCATTGCTTTTACTTACATGAAAGCCCAGTAATATACAACATTACATTAATACAAACCAAGATTTATGGGGTTTGCAGAGAAGTACCATTTTGAGATAGGACTGCATCCTTTCATTGTCCTTTGATATTTACACAGAGCTCAAATGTTCATTTTAATAACTTCCAAGGGATCCAGTCTTAGTCATTTTGCATTATTAAAATGTGTGATTAATTTAAAAACTGAGACATGAAATGTTCCTGTGAGCCCTTTGTTACTTCAATAGTAGGTTTTACTAGACTACAAAGAATCTTGTAAAAGTTAAATCAGACTGTAAAATCAGAGAATTACTGTTCTGCAACTTGAGATAACATTCCTACAACTTGATAACAATATGGTGCTGAAATGAAATTGTTTTGATCAACACACGGTGAGATGTCTGTTTACACCAGTCATTCCTGTTAAAGCACTCTCCACTTGTCTGTTTTCCTTAGGCATTAGATGGCTTCATTATAGCAGTAACTACAGGTGGAAGCATCATCTATGTGTCTGACAGCATCACACCTCTTCTAGGGCATTTACCGGTGAGTAATTCTGGCATTGTTTTTTCTACTACACATCATAGAATCAGGCCCTGCATTTTTAGAAACAGATGCAAAAGGGTGCTGGGGGTGGAGTTTTCCTGGAAATGCGGTGAGGGAGTTTTTCCCTGTGGCTGCTGCTGTTGCTCAGCTCTACTCTCTGATTCATACCCTTCAGGTTTTTGTTGCTATGAGGCACTTCAGCTTGAATGGAAAAAGCTCTGCAGGAATAGTTTTGCCAGGGGAGGGACAGGGTGACCTGGCTGATCTTTTCCATCTCTGATTTCTAAGCTAGGAGAGAATAGCACCAGTGGTGCTGGCAGCCCAGCAAGGAGCTTGTTAAGGGCCTTATTCTGCTCCCAGGGAGGTAAAGGACAAAAACCCCATTGAATTCAGAGTTATCCGGAGGCTGCTGACAAGCTCTCCCTGCAGCTCAGCTGTGCTTTCCCAAGGGGAACACACCCTGCTCCCAGGAGGTGCTGGTGGAGCCAATACTGAGTGCATGGTGCACCTATTCCTTGGTCAAACTGGTGCTCAGTCCAACATGAGCAGCTTGTTTTATCCGTGGGCTGCTGGGTGCTGCTGTGGGAGACACTTGCATGCACTGGCTTGGGCTGGAGGAGCAGATGAGAGGGACTGCTCCCTGTTGCTAAGACTCCTCTAGGAGAAATGACATAATAATTATGGATTAATCTTCATGCTCATTTTTTATATCCTAGTCTCAAATAAATACATGCCCAGGAGAAAAAAAATAGCTGCCAAATTATTGTTGTACTACCCCCTGCCATGTTCTTAAGAAAATTAGAATTTTTTCTCTTGTTTATTTTTTCACCAAATATGTGTTACATTTTCCACCCAGACAAATGTATTTCACACATACTACCTTGCTGTAATATGAACAAAAATTACTTTCTTCTGAGACAAAAGGAACTTGATGAAAGGCAACAGCTCCTGGTAAATGTAAGAATATTGCTATGCAACAACATGTTGAACTGAATCTATCTATTTCAGTTTTCTTTCGTCCTCAGCAGTTGAGAAGACGAGTAGTTGACTATTTTCTGACATTTGCCTTCACTTCAAAGGTGGGGAGAGCTCTGTCCTGCATACAGGCTGTGGGGTCTTCATGCACTTACTGATTTCCATGAAATGTGCTTGTCTTTCATCATTTGGTGGTTTCATTGGTATCCCTTCCAAATACTGATTCTTACAGGAGATGGTAGATCTGCTGTGGGAAAGCATTCCTCTTTAGGAACATGCATTTCCAACCCTGTGCCTAAAATCTTAAGCCCTGACTGAAAATGGATAGATTCAGGTTCATAATTCCTGAGTTGGACCATCAGAAACTATATCAATTTTCTCTCCCAAAGACATGCCTTGTGTGATAACCTTACACGGTATCCAGCCCAAAATAAGGATGAAGATGGACATTACTTTTTATTCGCCTAAAAGCAGCACATGGCAGCCCAAGTCAGGAACCAACCTGACAGACTGCAACTGAACAAGCAAGAAAGGCTTCTGCCTGCCTCAGGTCGGCAGATCACCATGGCCATGGGCAGGTGCCCAGCTGAGGGTGCAATTAGGTGCACACTGGATATTTGAATCCTCTGTTGCCCTTTCCATATGTTTTTTTTTTTAAGTTTTATAACTGAGACGAGTGCTATCTGGAAAATCTATGTGGCTTATTTTGTTTACCTCCAGGATCTGTTTGTAAGCTAAATTCAGTCACTGTTTGAGGAACAAAATACCAATTCTTCTCCTCTGTGACAACAGGGAAAAAAATACTCCACAAATCTTCTACTTTAAGCAATAAAAAAAAAAAGCAAAACTGGGCAGTACACAAAGCAGGGCTCTCTGAGGGCCCCTATCAAGAAATCTGATGTATTTCCTTTCATTTAAATCATGTAAGTCTCTGATGCTGACAGCAAATATATCCAATTCTCTTTAATACAGCTTCCATAAGTTCCATGGAGCATTTTCAAACACAAACTTTCCCTGTTGTAATTCTAAATAATTTGTTTCAACAAGATCTGGTATTACTCCTAGTGTCGGTTGAGGTAGAGAGATGTAGCTCACCTTACAATGGTAAGGGTGACTCTAGTTGAAGTGTATTCTTGGAAATATAGTCACAACTCATAGCATTCGCCAGCCAGAGGGTACCCTGTGACTCTAGAAATACGCAGTTTCTTGAGAAGAGTCCTCCCTGTCCCTTCTTGCCTGCTTTACCAGGACGTCCCTGACAGGGTTTCTTCACAAAAGGAATATTCAAGTAATGAGCACATGTAATAAATACTTAATACTGAATCATCTAAAGTGAAATACTATCACATCAAGGTAAGTATATAAATCGTAGCACTCTAATTTTTAAAGTACACTTGATGAATTTCACTACACTGAATGGGAATTCTACCCAGAACAGCAGTTATGGATAGAAAGCAGAGGGAAACCAAAGTGCAATCTTACATAAATAAATGATGATGATTAATAACTTGCCAGTCTCATACAGAGCTTACATGTTTTCAGTATGACTATACAGTCTGATATCAGCTGCTCTGATGACACACAAAGCTGTGTCAGTGTGCCAGCTCAGCCTGAGGTGGTCTCAAGTGGGTTGGATTTAAGTCAATGTTATTAGAGGGTCACTTTATCTTAGGCTTCCTTTCAGATACACTCTTCTAGTGTTAGGTTAGTCACCATGCTGAGCACAGTGAGACCCTCGCCTTGGCAGCCCTGTGACAGACTCTTTTTCTTCTCCAGCCTGGACCTTTTGCAGAAATCCATTTCCTCTTTCTATTCTCAAATCTCAGCAGCCAGGTTTTGAAGGAATTTCAGGTTCATGCCAGCTGATAGTGGGGCTGGAGACACATGGACATTCAGCCCATGGCTGTCCAGAGGGCTTGTCCCAGTGGCACCGTGAATTCCCCCTCTCTGGGGACTGACTGCTGCTGTTGTAAAGTGATGTCCAGACTGGGGAGTCCCCTTCTCCCTGCTCCCACCTGCCAGGATGCAGGAAGTGGGGAGCAAGGCCTGTCACCCCAAGGGCACTTCCCAGGAGCTGAGGGCTCCAGGAGCCTTCCCCCAAGGAAGGGGCTGGATCTAGGACTGACCCAGCTCATGGGACCAGTGGCTCAGGATGACTCCCAGCCTCACTGCTTCTGCCACTCAGGGTCTGGCAGGGAGAGAACAAGCTCCAATGATCCACAGCAGGCCTGTGCATGGAGTTGGTGAGCAGTATGGGGAGCCAGGCAGCCATTTTCCAACTCACTCTCAGGTGAGTTGTATGTCCATTTAATGGCATGGTCTCTGAGAAACATTAAATATCGCTCAGTGCTGAGAATTAACCTGACAACCAGCCTACAGAGAAGTGGCCACTCGGTTTGCCCAGCAGTTTTCCTCATTTTAGATTTTGTCAGGAGTCCCTGGAAATCAGTGGGGAAACTCCCATTGAATGCCACAGGCGTTGTATCCACCTTGTGCATCTCTGCAAGTGTTGCTTGTGATATTTCTGTTTGTCTCAAAAGTTCTTTTCTTTGCAGTGTGATGTCTTGGATCAGAATTTGTTGAATTTCCTCCCAGAACAAGAACATTCAGAAATTTATAAGATGTTATCTTCTTGTATGCTTATGACAGATTCTGCCTCACCGGATTACCTAAAAAGTAAGTTTTATTTTATCTTCTCTAGTAAATGAAAAAGCATGGGCAGGATAAAAATTTTCTCTCAGAAAGAATTTTTTATGTGATGTGCAATAAAAAAATTAGGTTCATAGCCTTTTAAAAAGACCTTGCCACCTGGAATGACCTTTTGGTTCTATTTTTAAATGAAACTCATTGCCTTTATTTTACTGGGCTAAGACTACTTGCAGTTATGTTAATTATTAAATATCATATCTTTTGAGACAGCTAAGGAAAATAGGTTAGCCCATGGAAAGTGAAAGTTCGCATGAGACAAATCACATCTTAATTGATATTTCAGCCTGTTCAAATGAGATGCTGTTCAGAGATATGCTAATGTTGCATACCTTTGTTTTGCCTTATAGTTGAAACATATTTCTAAAGTAATTGTAATTCCTTTTCAATTGGAATTTTTTTTTTCTTAAAAATGTTTTTACTGCCTCATCCTTATTCACTCTGGGAGGTAAGATGTAGGAAACCAGAAAACACACAATAATGTAAGATGTACAGCTGCTTAATCTACTGTATTGTACGAAACCTACAGCTGATAGCTAATACACTGAAGTTAATGTAATAGATATTTTGAGGTAATTAGGTGTCGTTTTCCAACACAAGATGTAGAACAGCTGTGAGTTGTGAAAAGCCTAAATAGAAAAAAAGCAGTAAGTGAAGGATCCAGTTCTCTCTTTTGCTACACTGATGCTATGGCTGTGTAACTCCTGTGATGAAGGTAGTGTCAGAGAAGGGCAAGTTAATCTCCTGAGCTTCAGGCAGGCCCATGCACAGTACTGAACAACCTGCATCCCTGCAAGGCACTTCCTTGCAGAGGCTCTGATCCTGCAATGTATAGCACATTGGTGTTTAGGACTCCTGAGTGGTAACAAGCTGCTCTTGTGCTGCCAGTTGCAAGATTGGGGTTGGAAGACACCATTGGTTGTGTTTAGCTTAATTAGTATATTTATTTCTTCTTCTTCTTCTTTTAACAATCCAGCTGACAATGAACTAGAGTTTTATTGTCATCTTCTGAGAGGAAGTTTGAACCCAAAGGAATTTCCAACATATGAATACATAAAATTTGTAGGAAATTTTCGGTCTTACAGCAATGGTAAGCTTTAATTGTTGTATAAATGTTACTGTAGCTGTGTAAAATAAAATATAAGTATTGCTCCATTGAACAAGACAGGCCTTTAACTGAAAGAACTATTTTTAATATTGGGGTAAATTTTGCTTCACACGGATCTCATGGCTGAGTTGCAATAGCTGGATGAATACATGTGACGATTGAAACTGTGTTAGTTGCTATTGTTATTGCCCTTCACTTGCAGTAATCCTGGTGTCTGGGTAAGTTCACAAATAATGACGGGTTTAGAGGAGGATTTGTTTGTGCTCGCTAAGACTGTGTGCTAAGACCCCACCTATTAGCAAAATAATAAGCTTGCTACCTAGCATCTGCTGGTTTGCATTAAGCACAGAATCTGTGCCAGAACTGATAATCTGCCAAACTCGCCCTCTCACCCTTCTCTGCAAAACCTTGGAGAAAGGAGGCGGTGCCACGTGGCATCAGAATAGCTGAGGATACTGCCATCTATCCACTGCCCTCCTCAGCTGCCATTTTATATTCCTCTTGAGCACTGCAGAACCCAACACTCTCCAAAAAAAGGAAAAAAGTACAGTCAGCATAGTTGCTAATGCACCACAGTCAGTCTAGGGAAACCATCTTTCAAGGGATGAAGAGCAGATTTCCACCTTACCCATTCCCTAACAAAGAGATTGCTGCAAGGCCATTAGTATCAGAAATTAAATACTCTTTTATTGCTTTCCCTTCTCTTGCCTGCCCAAGTTTGCTTTAGTTACTTGCCTGACTGAACTCCAGAGTGGCATGTCCAGCGTTGCTGGTATTGTTCCAAATAGGTCATCCTCTGCAAAAAAATTCCCCACCGTGCTTTCCAAAAACTGCACGCCACACTGCGAAAAAAATGTCCCTGTCCCCATTTAACTTTCTGCTCTTGCTCCACATGACTAGAATAGAAACCTACGTGCAGGATGGAGATATGTGTTTCTTGTTTTGTGCCATCTGATTCGAGGCTCTATTTGTATAAAAAATTGTAACTGCCTGTATGCTTTCTAGTTTGAATGAAGTGAAATGCGCCTGCCTGACAGACGCACACAGCAAGCTGTTCTGTTTTCTAGAGCAGAAACCAGATTTCAGGTGCTGACTCATAAGGATACATTTTTACCAGGGGAATTTCTGATCCATTTTCTTCAAGGATTTTTAGCCTTTTATTTTGGCATGACCTTAATATTGCCCCCTTACCCGTTAGGATTTCATATCCCAACATTTGTATAGTGGCTTTTTCTCAGAAGAAAGATAAAACTTGCAATATAGATATCTTCCCTAGCTTAATGCATATAAACTAAATGGGAACATAATGATTTCAGAAGGCACCAAATCATTTTCCAAAGATCCCATCTTCTAGCTTTCAAATAAGATATGTGCTTTCTGGCTCAAATTCTTTTTTTCCCCATTGTGCCACTTTCTCTAAAACTTCCATTTTTTTTGTCTCTTCCACTTTCTTTCCATCTCTGCTGCAGCCTGACTCTCCAGCTGACAGGGAGGGGACAGCCCTCACCCTGGCTCTGTGAGATGGTGCCTTCTGGCTCCCTTGCCATCTGACTTTAGTTTTGCCAGTTCAATGCAGAGCGTGATGAAAATACTTGCTTCACCAGTGTGTCCGCAGCACTGCTCCCCCTAGACTGGGAGTTGCCCCTGTGGCTGCCTCTGTGTTGTCCCCCTCTTAGCTCCTAATCCAGCCACAAAACCACCTCTCAGCAAAGGTGGAAGCAAGGGCACCAGACTCGTGATGTAGCAGCAGCAAACTCTCTTTGCTTGGGAGCTGATAACCCTGGGCCAAGGACAGAGCGAGCAGCCGGAGGAGGGTGCAAACCTCCGAGGCAGTTGTCAGTGGATCCACTGGGCTCCTTGCATCAGCCAGATGCACCTGAGCAAGACATGGAAGACGTCAGCTCAAGCGAGCACCGTATGAACGCAGCCCCAGGGCTGGAGGCAAGCACCTCTTTTGATACAGGGGCTTTGGCACAGGAACCTGTGGTACAGGCACCTTTGAGCATCTGGTGGGTGCACTGGTGGGCTGGGTTCCTACCCCTGCTTGGCCCACACACACCCCAGGATGCCCCACTATCAGGCACTATCTCACCCAGCCCATGCACCTCAGGGGTGTCACCTGCTGGACCTGACAGAGATTGCCCTCTTCTTCCTCCTGTTAAATAAATACCCATTCTCCAGTCATCCCTCCTCCTGCTGTGAACCAAGTGGGTGAGAAAGACAGTGGTGGGAAGGGTGGTAGGAGAGAGACATATCACTCAGGGCAGCACTCATCCTTTGTGCACAGGATCAGCTGGCCCCAAATCCTGCTTTTTGGAGGTGTTTGTGAAGGAAGGAGGCTAAGCTAAAGATAAGAAAAGAGTTAGCTGGGGGAGAATGAAGGAAATTGCAAATTAAGATTAATTAGCAGGAGACATTCCTTATGAATGTATTCAAGAATGTTTTTCCCTATAGCTTTTCAGAGCAGTGGAAGTGTGAGCATGTTTTTACACATGGGAGACTGATACAGAATGTTCTCTAAACACAAATCTCTGCTGTTCCTTTTTAGCCGCCCAATGCCAAATCCCGCCTTTGTTTTCTCAATGGTTTGCTGAGCATACTCTGAGTCCACCCTGCTTGCATGTTCCTGCTGCAGGGACACCAGAGCCTCTGTGGCCAGGGACGTTCTTTTATCCCTGGGCAGGCTGTATCCCATCAGGATACTTAGCTATTCCATTGTCATTAATGTCGGGTCGTGGCAGTAACAGCCCTAGCAAATCTTTCACCTTTCCTTCTCGCTTAACCTTTGCTAATGTTTTTAAGAACTGTAGGTCCTCTTTTGCCCTCTTTAACAGAAATGTCACTAGCTTTATTCCACTTCCACACAACCTTTTATGTAACCTCCCTTGAATTATCATCTTCTTAGGCTCATTATATTATTGTTCATTGCTCATATAGTGGTGGTGCTTGGGGGAAGGGGGTCATGCTCATGGGTTCCCAGTCACCTTTCCCCCTCCTTCCTCCCTCATACCTTCTCCTTTAATCGCATTGTGACTTATGGCTGAGAACATCATATAGGGATGGGTTTGAATGGATTAATTTGAAGGACTGCGGCTTAGAAAGCCAGTTAGGGGCTTAGCTGCTCTCACTAACTTTAATGGGAGCTCTGGGGCTTTAAAGGCCATTGTACTGAGATGCCAAAGATAATTTTTTTCATGCTGAACTAGAACAAATACCTGATATCTGCCAAGGTGACTTGTTACCAGAATTGCTGTCAGGGAGCCAGAGCACACACAGCCTAGATCGAACTCATGCTACTCCCACAGAGGAGCAGTCACTGGCATCTTCCCTGATCCTGGAAGAACCAGAGACATGCATGTAGAGACCCTAGAAATTGCCCAGGAAAGTTCACATAGTTCACAGCATGTTTTCAGTCTTTCAGAAGATCACTGTTCCCAGAGCTCCAGGGCTCAGCTGTAGCTGGGGGCTTAGAGGAGCTGCACAGTCCAGTGCCAGGGTTAGCAAGAGGGTCAACACTTGGCCTAGTCCTGGGGAAGCTGTACTCTGTAACCCCTGCTGCAGAACACCAGGGATGTGACACGAGCTGCCTGCACGAGTGAATCCCCCTTGAATTAGCTGTGCCCAAGCGAGAGCAGCCAACCAACGAAACAGCAATGCGAGCTGAGCAGAGTGACTGCATGAGTCACTGGCTGTGCTAAATCAAATACAAGAGAGTGGATTTTCCATTTGGGAGGATTATATAATCATCATTAATTAAGCTTCAATGAGAAAAGCAGGACTGTAACCTGATGTGAAGATTCAGTAGTCCCTTGAGAAGAGAGGAGGTGGCCCATGGGCCAGTGGAGTTCCTTCTTGCTTCTGTGCTTGCTCTCAGATCATAGGGGTTGCTTTTGTTTTATTTGCAGTCAGAAACTCTTTCCAATATTTTTATATATTTCAGGTACTGGTTCTGTAGCCTACATTTTAACAAGAGACATGAATGTATGCAAACATCTGAGGAGCCAAGTGCCATCACTGTACCTATTGACTAGTAGTACCTGATAAGGGAGAGAGTCATATCAGCATCACCAATGAATAATGCAGTGGCTCATATCCAGTTTTGCCTGAGGGCTGAGGGGGAAGGCAAGTAAAAAAGATAACCCTCCCCAAAAATCCAAGGAAATGCTTAGCTTCCAGTATAAGATGTCAAATTTAGTGAGAATAAATTTTACAAAGCCGCTTAATAGCTTACTCTGATAAGAAATGATAAGACGGGCTGGATTTATCCCTCCTGTGAAAATTGTTTATACGTTTGTAAACAGACAAAGATCTTTCATAATTATATATCCAAATATTGGCATTAGTATCCTGTTTCTGATGTGACATACTTGCTTCAAAACTCCTGAAAGGGACAAAGATGGAGTCCTTCCTTTCACAGAGTTCACTAATACAAAAAAGGACCACCAGCATCTTTAAAGTGATGGATCTGTCCTTTTGTCCAAAATGCTTGAAGTTTTTCTCTTGAAGGAGGAGATAACCATTATGTAAAAAAGGTTCCTAATAAGTAATATAATTAAATATTATAGTGGAATTTAAAATTGTGCATTTTTGTTCCCAGTTACATGGAAACTCAAGAAGTAACTGGTACTGAATGCTAATAATAGCAGATACTCTACTGTGAGCTGATATATCTCTCAGATATAAGAATAAACATGAAGATAATTATTATGCTGAGGAGAAAAAAAATCTTGTAATTCCCAGAACAATTAATTCAATCTGAATTCCTTTTTAAAAGAAATAAACAGATTTATACAGGAGATACATTGATCTTGAACCCTCAAAGTATGTGCAGAAACATCTAAAACAAGAATAGCTCAATCTAAAATGAATCTTTTGATCAGAACCGACAGCTGCATATTTGCTATTAATGATATCATAGAAGCTGCAACTAACAATATGCAGCACTCATGCTGGAGTCTCTATGGGTATTTAAGAAAAAGACACCAAACCTGTCCTAAAGAATTTACTTGGGATTCATATCAACACACGATGGCAAGGGGAGAAACAGGAGGAGGAAAGTGGAGAGAGGAGATCAAAGTAGACAGGTGATGTATGGACACTGTCACTGTTATTCATCCAAAGCTACTGTGGGCAATCTGGCTTGCCACCAGCACTTTAGATTTCTTCATTATATATATTAATTGATGGATATTCTGTTTATATGTGGTCTGAATTTATTTATATGAAACGATCTTGATTTCTGGTCTGTTTGGCTTGTATTTTTTGAAATCGCTGTTGAGTTTGTTTGATAGTCACTAAAACTGGTTCTTTAAAGATTAACATCTACTGACAAAATAGGAAGGAGGGATTTCTTCTTTCAAATGGCATAAATGGGAGGCTTGCTATCTTAGGAAGATTATGTTTTACACATTCTATGTTAAAATAAGATGACCAAGCAACTGACTGCTGCACCATTATTAACTGAATAAAGTGGCATGTGGGGTTTTCTAAACATGTTTTCATTCATTTCAGGTGGCATGATTTGTATCCCTAAGGATAAAAATCTTTTTGTCTGTGCTAGTTAAGGGTTTGGTTCCTTGCATATATTATTTATTTTTAACATTCTGTCCTCAGTGTCCTGGTCTTTAAAAACAAAACAGCAACAATTAAAAACAAATTATATAGGCATATCAGCTTCTTTCTATCTTACGAGATATTTGTGGGTATTTAATACTTCTATGAAAGATTCTGTGGTAGCTCTAGGAGCAGCGGGTGTGATAGGTAACGGCAAAAACTATTAAAATTCATGCTAAGGAACATCAGCTAACTGATATATTTGAGACAACTGTTTCACCTTTTTGATAATGTATTTAGCTTTGTCACACTACCTACTAATTCCCTACTCAAGATATTTTCTCCAGATCATTTAACTGTGAAACACATATGCCCTCATTTACCCAAGGCAACCTGTTTATAGCCAGTTTAACATCTTCATCAGGCATCCTCTGACGGAAGCACTCCAAGCCCTGTACTGGACTTAAAAATGTTAATATCATCATAGTCTCAGGCTTGATCCTGTATTTTTCACTCCACTCTTTTTCTGTGGTGCTCTCAGAAAGTTCGCTACTGAACTTCGCTACCTCAAGATGTTGTGTTTCTTTTAAAGAGACTTGGAGAATTATAAAGTATGATTTTTCAGAAGGCATGCTTAAAAGGTTTATATTTTTATTATGATATTATTCTATTATTGTTAGTTATCAATATATTATTGTTATTATAATATTCATTACTAATATTTTATTATTATTAGGATTATAATTTTTTAATTATTGCAATTATCTCTTTTTTTAACTACACTTCAAAACTTATCAACAAAAAAAAGTTGAAATTTGCTGACCAGCTGCAAAAGCAGAGCAAAACAGGCTGTGCAGATAGAGCTGAGGAAAGAACAGATACAAAAAAAATAATCAGAAGCAAACATGAATGGATTTTTTTCTTTCGGTTATTGTAGTTGTCATTTTCAGATGGAGATGTACTTTGCAAGGTGGTGGCTACCTGCCTGCATCATTGAGGCTTTTAATGCTCTGGGCTTTGTCAAAGGCAGCTGAGTATGGAGATGGCACAGGAGCTGTTCAAACACAGGATGACTTCCAACCAGGCCAGCTCTGTCTCATCTCCTTGGGCTTATTAATTCACTGCTGCTTAAGTTCACCGTTCTCAAAAGTTGTGATGAAATCCCAAATTCACTACCTAGCTGTCCTACACAATAATTATTGCCCTTTTAGTACTACATTTACCTGTTGGAAATACAATCCTGTTTTTTAAATGCCACAGTCAAGGATGTATTCTGCTTGTCTCAGGCTCCTGGCTGTTTACATGGAAAAGCTGACATTAAAAATTATCTGCTCTCTTTGGTGACTTAGTTTCCACTCAGTCTCCGCTTTCTCCTACAGCTGGTGTCATTTGCAAGCCCATGGTTTGCTAACTAGTTTAACTTATCATACCTGTGCTTCAGAGGCTGAATGTGCTTATCTTATTTTCATATTTAAGAGCCCAGCCTGCAAGCATTTGGTACTGAACTTGGCTGTTACAGAGAGAAACAGCCCCCTTGACTTCAGATGGGACAACATCCTACATAGTAAGCTCGGAAGTAACTTTTTACAATGCCCATAGTGTGGGTTTATAGCATTCCCATTTATTATTAAAGAGGACTGACTACAGAAATGAACAGACTTGCACAAAATGATAATATCAGAGATGGACCAATAGCTCTTTACTCAGGCTTCTCCTGTTTCCTGGAGCTCCTAACTCTTCCTCTTGTATTAATAATCCCATAGAAATCCACATATATACACATAACCCCAGGATCAAAATGGGAATACATATTCCTAGGAAGTCCCCAGAGTAAGTGTGCTTTGCTGGTGAAAAGAGGAGAATTTTGCCCATATTTTTTATCTCAATATCCAGTCAGCCATGCCCTCCAGACTCAACTACAAGAGAGGGCTATAATCTCTGTGGATGTTCACATCTGTGCTGTCTTCTCAGATAAGGAATCTTTCTTTCCCTTTTTGGTGCACTATATGTTGTGCACACAGTGGCCTAAATCAGTTAATCATAGGTGTGAATTCCCCTTAGAGTACTTATTTTTCCATCTCCTACCCTGTTATCCTTGTTACCAGTAATGTATCAATATTCCAAGGCTTTTAATAGGTTGAACTGGGTTCCAAAAACAAGTGTGATAAATTGAGACTTCTTCCATCTCTGTAGTTTATGCTAGTGAACTAAAGCCCAGTGCAGAAGCACTCCAGGATAAAAATTGCTATTTATATCCTCCCCAGATAGCTACAAAACTCTTCAGTTTCACAGTAATGCTTTGTCCTGTGCAGAAGAGACAAACTGTAGGAAACTTCATAAAGTTGGATAAAGGGGCCTAATAGTAAGGAAAGATAATTTCATATTAGCATTAATTCCTATTAGCATTAGATTAACTTACATTGGTGAACTCTGGTTGCTAGATAGGACCTTCTCTGCCCCTATGGGAGATAGCTGGCTGAGCAGGGCAAGAGCCATTTCCCACTGCAGCTTGGCACGCAGTTTTCTTTCACAGCTGTGGGAGTGGGATTACCATCTCTAAACAGCTTGAACTTGGAGGAAGAATTTGCTTTATGTCATTCTAACATGGGACTGTGGGCTGGCTTAAGGCAACACATTCTTTTGGCAGCACTTCTCTGTGGCAGGAGGTGCTAGTGGGCTCTCAAAGCAACACAAGAGCCATGCAATCATGAAATACACAAATAAAAAAACATACACAAAGTGTGTAGCCACATCACGTCCACCTTTTCCTTCCACCCATCGTCTCAGGAGACAGCAGGCCACCTGCAGACTTGCCAAATATGCCCATCTCTGGAAGCCATGCACAGGGTCCCTTTTCGTCTTCTTTAAAACAAGTAGAACTTGAGCACACTGGGGACAGTTCTTCTTAGATGCAGGAGGGGAAGGCACTCTTCAGCAGCCAAGAATCACAAGCAGCCTCTTACTAGCTCGATGAAGCCTTGCTGGCTGTGGGCCCTAGTGTTTTGCCACTGATGACTTGATGAACTCTCTTCAGCTACCTCCCTTGCCAGTGCATTTTTTCACTGCCTTGTGGAAGTTATGGTGCTAGGCATGCTGCAGCATATATTTTTTTCTTGTGAGTGGTGAAAAAGAGCAATTGGATGCATGGGGTTTCTTTCCAGAAAACTGCTTTGTGCTCTGTAATAAGGTTTGGCCTTATTTTTATCAGGATTAACCTGTAAAATTCATACTTGAAGTTAAGCTCTGATGTCTTTCTGACTAACATGACTGACTTGGATTTAAATATATGCATATCAGCTTTAAAAGCTTTTAGAACACTTCTCTGAATAAAAACAGTATTAGTAGGCTTCAAGCGTGCAAAATATTCAGGGAGAGAAAATCTTATATGAGGCATGATTCCGGGTCCCATTTTTTCCCCTACCTAGTGCCTAACTCCACTTGCAATGGCTTTGACGAGGCTGTCCCGAGGGCTTACAGAACGTCCCTGGGAAAGCAGATCTGCTTCGTTGCGACTGTTCGTTTGGCAACGCCTCAGTTTTTAAAGGTAAGTCCGTGCCCTCGGTCCCATTCGTTTCAGAGCTTCTCGTAACACTTTCAGATGAGGTGACATAGAAGGTTCTTAGTTTTGCTAATTGAATGGATTACAGATATCACATTTCATGCATAAAAATCCAGTGAAGCGGATTATCAGTGCAAGCCAGGATCTGCGGAAGCAGTGTCACTTCTGCCCCTATCACATGGTAAATGGAAACCCTCCTTGCATTAGGAATTACAAAGTCACTTTGAAGTTGGCTTCTTCCTTGCTGCTTTCTGTTCCTGCAATGGGACAACGTACAGGTGGCCACCAACACTTTAATTTGTGCCCTCAGTGTCTTTGGTTGACTGCTGCTAGTTTCCCTCCTCCCAAATCCTGGTAGTAAGATACATGATTGTGGTTATAAGGATAGACAATCCAACCTTGTGCCTGACACTGCTGTTCCCTAATTAACAGCTGTGAACTGCTGCATCAGATGCCCCATCCTCAGGGGTTAAGAGATTTTTTTTAATGTAATTTAGACCTGGCCAATATGAAATCACTGCTTCCTTGACCTGGCTCTGTTACTGCTCTGGGATTTGCAGGGCACTCTTGACTGATTCATGGCCCTGGCAGGCAAGTAGTGTCCTTTCTGGGTAAGTGAGGACACTTCCCATAAATCTTAACCACAGTAATCATAGTAAGAGTAGGGTTGGAGTTAAGGTACTCTGGGAAACCTAAAAGCAAATTCCCTTGTCTTTGGATAGCTAACACCTCAAAATAAACAGGGAAACTAAATGGGCTGCACATGGCAATGAGCTGCATGGTACTAGGGAGGAAGCAGCTGCTGAAGAGCCCAGAAAAGCTTTTAACTGCCACAAAGTCCTAAACACTCATCTCTTTGGTTCTCCTTTGGGTGACTCACTTAACCCCCAGTCCTCCTCCTCTAAAAAGAAGGTAAAAATGTTTATGTGACTGGCTAAGGAAGGCAGAATCAGCAATTTGGTTGCACACAGCAATGTTTGTACGTTGCACCTTGAATTTTAGTGTATGTTCTTGGCATCAACATGGATTTTGACCTAAATTGGAAAGAGGGGGAGAGAGGAATTTAAAGTGTTCATGAAGCCTTTTGCCTCTGCACAGCCAGAGACTTTAAACAACTTTGTCAGCATTGATATGTATGAAAGAAATGCTTGATGACAGTGCACCTCAACTTGTCCTCTGGTCCCAGGAGGGTTTAAAACATTAGTGGTCTGAAAGTCTTCTCTCCCCAAGAAGGACAGCAGAGAGAGAAGCATCAATGGAGATGATGGGAGAGTGTCACTGAGCCCACAGCACAGGGGGATGTGCCATCAGGGAGCTGGAGAATAGCAGCATTGGGAGCTAGTGGAGAGGCTGTCCTTATCAGCGATGATGGAGACCTTCCTGCAGGAGAGACATGAAGGACACAGTAACCCTGGATGCCACCAAATCTGGAGCGCTGATGCTGGCAAGACCCAGCCCAGTTGCCCCTCCTCTAGTGGGAGAGGAGAGGTTGGCAGAGAAGAGCCATGACCAGGAGGCAAGTTGGCCGTGGGACATGCAACCAGCCCTGGCCCATGCACAGATGTGCACCATAGTGCCATCCTTCCCTCTGCTTCCCACCTCCCCACAACAAATAATCACTGCCTCCTGATCCTCATCCCTCTGGGGATGTCCTGCCTCACAGACAGCCCTGTACCCTGCCTCCTGTAATTCGCTCATTAGTTATCAGTCTTGTGAGCACTGAGGGGTGCTGTGAGTCTTCAGAGCCAGCTTCTTCGCTGCAGCAGTGAAGTACAATGCAAAACTGCTGCCTTTTACCTGCCTGACAGGTCCCATGCAGGCTGGCTGCATGGAAAGGCATTTACTCCTCTGCAGCTATTGAGTGAGGAGAGTATTCCCCTTTCTCAAAGAGAGCTTGGGGGGCAGATGTCCAAAAGGACCAGGCAAGCGTGGTGGGTATCTTTAGTAACATAAGGAGGGTGAAGCAAGACATGACAAACCCTAGTGGGATCAGGCATAGGCTGGATGCTGGAAAAGGGCATTGCTCCTTGGGGCTGTGGACAGCACAGGCATTACACCGCAGGCACTGCTTCAAAGCCATAAAAGTTTTGGCACGCTGAGGCAGTGTCTCAGCTCTTAAGTTCATGTGCATCACCAGTTCTTCTCCCCAGCTCCTGCAAAAATGTTGGCATTGCTAAATACAATAGATCCCTCTCTGGAATTGCCAGAAAATAGGTGAATCCTCTGTTTTCTCCTTTTATGCACCATGTATTTATAGCTAACAAAAGCTAGATGAAGCAGAGGGGTGAAGCTGCAACTCTCAATAAGTCAGTTTTCTCCATTGGACAGGAGATGTGCATTGTGGAAGAACATCTAGAGGAATTCACATCAAGACACAGTCTGGAGTGGAAATTTTTATTCCTGGATCACAGGTTGGTAACAAGAAAAGCTGTTTGTGTTTGGTGCTTGTGTACTGCTATTTCGTAAGTACAATTATCTCAAATAGTGTTCCATTTCACATCTAAATCTCCTGAACAGGAGGGCTGCACTGAAATTCCTGCAGAAGTTTACTATTTTTCATTTTTTTTTGCATTTCTTTTTAATGGGCTTTTAAAACAAAAGTACTCCGTTTGTCAGGCCAAATTTCTGATTAGCTTGTTCTTCTTTCCTTTAAAATTACCAACAGACCAAAGTCGGTCACATTGCAAAATTATCTAATTATTATACAGCTGCAGAAATCCTTCTTTCCAAATCCAGTCATTGATTGTGTGTGTGCAATTCCCACCGAGTTATGGAGTGAAAGTCTGTGCTGGCCTGAGGCATCTGTGCTGGCAAAGGTACAAAGCAAGTGCTTCAACACACCACAGATGAGCTCTCCAGGCACCCAGAGGGAAGCAGCACAGACAATTTCCCCTCCTATCCCCCTAGTCCCAGCAAATGATGGTTTCCTTTCACCTCGCTATGCATTTTCCCCTGCAAGGACTGCAGGAGCTGCCGCAGAGCCCCTGACCAAGGAACAGCCAGGGAGTGGCTCCTCACCACAGCTTCCTGTGTGAAGGTCCCTGAGAAGCTAAATTGCTTTCCATAGCCACATTTTCCCTGGAAAAAAGGGGTTGTCATAGCCTTGTCCTGGTTGGATGGTGCTGCCGGTACTGCTCTGCTCAGCTGGGCATCCCAGGCACAAGGTGGGGGAAAGTCAGGATCCAGTCCCCTAGGATGAACAACTGTACACCAATGAGTGAAAGCAGATCTGGGCTTTTTGCATATCCATGTCAACATGCAGAACTGCTTGTTTTATGGTTTATGAACTCACTTATGTTGTGCCTAACCACAGAGCACCGCCAATTATAGGATACTTGCCTTTTGAAGTGCTGGGTACTTCTGGCTATGACTATTACCACATAGATGACCTGGAGCTGCTAGCAAGGTGCCATGAACACTGTAAGTATCTCATAACCCAGGTTCCTGGGAAGTCACTGGGACACCTCTTTTCAGTGGAATGTTGTTGCAGTTAAACTTGGAAGGGGAAGTTTGACTCTTGCCTCAGCCTGTGTACCTTAGAAGAGTTGTAGCAGGTTGGAGGCCCTGCAGCTGACTGGCATCTGGGACAAACTTACCAAGCTTTGGAAAATACAGTTTTACCTTCTGTATCCCCAAAAGTAGTCAACAAGACTAACTGAATGGATAAAATGTGCTAGATTAGATCCCCGTTAGTGAAGACTATGCATGAATAGTTCAAGAAATTCTTGTAGATTATTTCCCCACTGTGTATTTGGGATTACCTGTGATTATTTAAATAGTGTCTGTTAAAGTTTAATTGGAAAACTCTTTAAGTAAAGAAAATGAGGCAATGCTTTTCAAATATTTGCTTACAGAACTGGCTGTAGCATCTCAGCTTACCACTTCTGCCTGTTCTGGAAGTATGCTGTCAACAGTAGTTTTTATATGTTGACATTGAAAATATAGAAAGGCTAAAAATAGGGGTGCTTGGGCACCCCTTGAAATCACCAGGGAAAAAATGCAGAGGTGAATTTTTTTCGTGAATCTTTCAAACCTTCAATACATCCCTATTTACTGTAGTTTGAATTCTTGTTGGTCTAAAAACTTCCTTTCAGTTCTTTTGTTGTCTTTGCACAGTGTTATCTCTTATGCTCACTTCATTCTGAGTCCATCAGCACACAATACTCATCTTTACAAGCATTTTTATCCCGTATTTTCTGCTTTAGAACTTAAGATGATCACTCTTAGAAATTAATCCCAGATGCCTAATTAAGCAGTATGTGATCAGTACATAAAGCAGGGTAAGGTCTCTGTTTAAATTGTAGCAGACACTAATGCATTAGTGTCCAAACTTAAGGTTAATAGTACTGTGTAGGAATGTACCATTTAAAGTGTCAGAAGAAGATACCTGCTCATCTTTGTGATTTTTGCTCTATCATAAGGCTGAGGGAGCACTTACTCAAAATTGGTGCTTAGACTCCTGTCTGCCTTGGGAATTGACGGGGAGACACAGATATTTTTGTGACTTTTATGCACATTTCGTGACATTTTCACATGGGAAATTGTGTTACAAGCTGCATATGTTTTCTGCTGACAGTGATGCAGTTCGGCAAGGGGAAGTCGTGCTGCTATCGGTTTCTGACCAAAGGACAGCAGTGGATCTGGCTCCAGACCCATTACTATATCACCTACCACCAGTGGAACTCCAAGCCAGAGTTTATTGTGTGCACACACATGGTGGTAAGGTATGAAAAATAATATCAACCAGCAGGGACATAAAGGACAGTAAGATAAGGGCATCCTCATGTCTGCCAACATATTCTCCTAAAAACATAATGTCTTTTAAATAAGAAAAAGTTAAGCCTGAATTCTCTGAAGGAAATAACATTAATTATAGAAAAATTTTCAGACTATATCTTAGTATATAAAATAGAGAATAGACAGATCCCTTAAATATTCACTTCCTCTAATCCTTATGTTTTTTTTAAAGAGCTGTGTGGAAGCTTTCCAGTGAAGTCATAAAGAAGTTATAGGATGTGAACTTGACCTTTATATATTCTTCCTTAATATGCTTCTTGACTTCAAGAAGATAGGAATAGACCAAAACCTGAAAATTAAAACAGTTTCTCAAATGTTATTCAGTAGCATTTGACTTAAATGATTTTTCAGCTGTTCATTTAACCTGTAAAACGGTACAGTAATTTAATGTTCCTCTACTTTCTTAAAGCACATTTAATGAAACATAAGAATTCCATGTTGACACATAGAATTATATTTTCCATTCAGTTATGCAGATGTTCGGGTGGAGAGGAGACAGGAGATGGGCTTGGAAGAAGTGTCCTCAGAGGTTGTGTCTTCAGCACTTAAGGTACAACGAGAAAAGCTTTTTTTCATGAATTTATGTAGTAATCACAACTCGTTCCTATGTTAATGTCACCGGAGACCCCAGCATTGTCTTTCTGGGTGGATTCACTCAACTTCAGAATTCATTGCTCACTTGAATAATTTTAACGCAAATTGGGTTATGAGTATGAAAGGATAAGCCTGGAGATCAGTAACAGCCAGAAATAAAGTAGAACATGGGCAGGGGCAGTGTGAGATATCTCCACTTTTCCTTGGCAAAGTACTACAGTTTAAAGATGAATTTGGACAAGTTCTGGCAATCAGCCCTCTTGGCTATATCTCAGTGATCTGATGAGGGAACACAGCAAAGCTCCTCCTCAATGCATGGCTGAGTGTCTCACAGAGGTTGCAGTTGCTGTCACATCCAACTGAACACGAAAGATTCAGAAAAACATCTGAAGGCACAAAATGAGTATGGCATAGCTTGCTATTTTTTTCTAACTCAGTGACAGTTGTTTGTAAAATGCATTACTTAGATGCTATTTGGAAGGGACATTGATGCCTGTGTCCAGGTCTTCTGCTGGTCTAACTGGGATTAGTTCTGCTCAAGTCATTTTAGGCCTGCCAAAGAACTGGTGTGCAACCATTACTAAATGCATTTCAAAATGCTTTAACCTTGACAGATGCAATAGCTATTCCCTTTTTCTGGTTTGTTTTAGGACAATGGTGCCAGCTTGGATCCTGAACAGCACTTTAATGCACTTGATGTTGGTGCCTCAATCCTCAGCGCCAGTCGGACACCCTCAGTATCATCTAGAAGCTCACCAAAATCTTCCCACACACCCAAGTCAGACCCAGCATGTGAGTGGCATTCCTGGGTTACTGCATTATTTTTAATTTAGCCAAGTTACAGAATGTGTGCCTGTATACCACTGCTGATAATTTAACAGTTATTTATGAGTTATCAATGATATGTACTGACAATGAAGTGCATAATCTGAAATGGTAACATAAAAGAGGGAAGGTTGTAGTGCAGCCACCTAAGTGCTGGGAAATGAGTAGTGGGATTAGCAGTGAGACCTGCTGCTTCAATCTGTTACAAAAATGAGGACTTCTGTCTTCAGATTTGAGGGCATCAGTATGAACAATATGAGACCTCTCTAGACTTACATGAGTAATAACGGCCTGTGGGTGATTCTTTTCTGGCCAAGATTCAGGATGCTTCAGTGTTGACTTGGGTATACTCTTTCTGCTCCCTGGTCTGAAAGAAAAGCCAATGAGCTAACCTAAATTTGCAGTTATTTGGCCCATATAAAGGAAGTTCCAGCTGTTTTAGAACAGTTCCTGGGTCCTTTTGCTCTGTTCGTTGGAGCACAAAATCATAATCTGTCTCATTTACTTTTATCTTTGCCGAGACCCTCCTTATCAGTTTAATTTTACTGCCATTTAAGTCAACAAGAACAGCCTTGACTCCCACTGAAATTTAGTGAGGCTGTAATAATTTCTACCTAGGTCTTGTCATAATAACCACTTCAAAGAGGGTTGATTTCCAGCGTGTGAGAACTCACCAGTACTTTTCTTGCAGCTACACCAACAAAGCTGATTGCAGAGTCTAACACTCCCTTGCCAAGAACACCAAGCGCGCAGCAGGATCTATCTCTGCATAGACTCAGTCAGCCTACTGCTCTTCAGGTAACTTCCCAAGGAATGATAGAAATAGGCAGAGGGTATACAGCATGTGCCACATATGCAGCTTAGCAATTAAAAATTACTTACACAAAAGCCATGGCATTAGAAGAAACCTAAAATTTAAAGGAGCCAAACTTATAAATAAAGTTTTGGTTTGTTTTGTTTTTAATCTAGGTTTCTTTGCCTTCTCAGCCTCCATGTGAGCTTCTCCCACAGCAGTTGCTGCCTCAAGCAACTCTGCAAAATCAGCCTGCACCTCTGGCACAGGTTAGTTGGGGATTTGGAAGTGGAACAGGTCACTTGCTTATCTCCTGATATTTTCTCATTTTGGGGCTTTTAGGTTACCTCTCTAGGAACTAAAATCCCCAAATCCACCAGCTCTCAAACACATAAAATATTGTGGGAAAGTGATCTGAGTTGTACACTTGCGTGTTTAAACATATAACTGCGTGCAGGTGTTCAGAAGCCCAGGTGCATGTAGATTCAGGTGCACACATACATCTATTTCACAGGAGGACATAAAACAGATGGAAAAAGAGTTTTCAGCCTTGCTTTTACAGAACCAGGTCCCATCAAGATCAAAACTACAATGAGAATTAAAACTAAAAAAGACACACAGTCCTCCTAAAAACACCTATATGGCTGTGCTGATGCAGAACTAACAAGCAGTAAAGGATACGCAAGTTCAACAACACCCATTTTGTGAGTGTGCCAGTAATGGTGAGGATGGAGATAAAGTTCAAATTCCTTCAATCTATTAATCCATATCTCAAAAGTGGTTGATTGCCCAAAAAGTCACCTCAGTATTTCATTTGCAAAGGATATTGAAGCAAATTTGAGTACCATGTTCTCCACACATTGTTTTTCTCCTGTGGTGCTGCTGTGATGTTATACCCCATCATTCTCTGATGGTCCAGAGTATTCCTGGACCTAGACTGCTTCTACCACTGGCACCCTGTACTCCCTCACAAGATCCCAGAGCTTCTTCCTGTAGCATATAAAACATATAAAGTCCTGAGGATCCTGGCTTTAAAATAACAAATTCTCATTTATCTTCTATGTTTAATATTCTTTTCACGACTCCATACTAGCATGCAGCAAAGAAACAGCATGTCAATTATCTGCTCTGAGCATTCATTTTCTTTTGCAGATACTTCTCTCCGTTATTCATTAATGCACTTTCAAACATCAATTAGTTTATGTATTATAAACCTGCATGTGGATTGTTTGACTTTTTTCTACCCCTCTTTCTTCCTCATCAAAGCTCTTTGTGAAAAGAAGCCTTCCAGTCGTTTACCAAGACATTCGCTAACCTGTTTCTTCCCTGTAAAATGCTCTTACTGGCACAGCAGCTCCATTTCTTTTCCGCCAAATTGGAGCACCATCCGGTCACTGGTTAAGTCTCTTTGGGCCAGCTAAATCTTGGTGAAAAGAAGAGGGCTGATCAAGTCTGCCTACACAGGCAGCCCTCTGGCAGCCTTCTTTTCAATTGTCAGCAAAGTCACAGCAATGCTCCTGGCGAAGCTCAAAATGAAGCTTGATGTGGAGCAGGGAAATAACACCAGGACTTTGCAGCTAGGGTTGCTAATGCTCACACTCCATAGTGTTACTCCTGCAAAAAGTACCAAATCTCCACACACTTGGGTGATTTTGATAAACTATCATGAAAATTATGAGACTACTCTGTACTTCACACTTTAAAATAATTAACATGTCAGTCTGCAGCAAGATAATTCATTATTTAAAAGACAAGGTGCCTGCAGCACTAGACGAGTGAGGGACGAAACACAGGTACACATGCTTCTCACCGTGAACATTTCCTCAGCTTCCTAGGTGACCATTTCACAGCGGTTTAAACACCTCAACAGGCTCATTGCCTGTAGAAGTAGCGTGGCCAGGTGCCCCACTGCCAGCCCACAAGGAGGAGCTGCGCAGGTTGCTCCCTGATGCCTTTCTGCCTCTTGCCTTTAGCTAAGGGTGACTCATGGCAGGAGCTGAAAGGCAGCGTGCCCAGCCTGGCCACACAGAGAGCCAGCTGTCCTTGCAGCTAACATTTGACTACAGAGTGGCAGCAGTGAGGACAAACATTTTAAGTGGCCACAACTGCATCTACAGCAAGCAGCTAGCTGCTGCCTCAGGCAACATCTGCTTGAACTTTGATTAGTTTTATTTCGAGCAAAGGCTGTGATGGTTTTGTCTCCAATGAAATGCCATTTTAGCTTCTGCCTTGCTTGTGTGAATGAACAGACAGCACAGTGCTAGATGTCACCTGAATGTGAATGGTTTACTTTAAACCAAGTGCTCCCTATTAGAATATCTGTTTGTTTGCCTTTCTCATTGTCATAAATTAAAATCCCCTACAACACAGCGGATGTTGATGACTGAATAATAATTAACACTAATAATCCATTTGGGATTGAGCAGGTGTTACTCAGATGACAGAAAGAACGAACAAGTTGTTCAGTGAGCTGCAAAACTAATGAAACCCAGTTTCCCAGGGGTTGCGCCTTGCAAGGCTGGTGCATGGAGTCAGCCTTTCCGGCAGGAGGAGGGGACAAGTGGATCCCTCTCTCCCTTGCTTAGCTAAAGCTTTCATGAAGTCTGGTATTTTTGACACTATAGCAACTCTGTTGCATGTCTCTGGCAAGAAATACGGCTCATCTCCTGGGCCAGAAGGATTGAAAGAAAGTTGGAAGGTAGGCAGAAAAGAAAGATTTAAAGGAAACTGAGCTAAAAAACAAATAGGGTCTCTTTTCTTTACCCAGCTACCTATTGTCATGGAACTTGTGGGAACAGAATGTCTTTGAGGTGTCCATCTTCTTGTTCATCACATCTGAAATGAGGGACCATCCTGACAGACACTGGGGCCACAGTTCCCCTTCCCTGGCTGCAGTTCCCCAGCACCTAGAGAGAGGGAGTAACCCTGCCAGCCTGGGGTGGCACCCAATGGAGAGAAACACCTCTCCTCGGACATGGTCCAGCTGGTATCTTTGAGATGCCCATGCTGGAGGAGAGGAGTCACAGCCCAGAAGTGCCAGTCCCTTTCCCCAGCCTGTACAGCCTGTCTGGACTATCAGCAGCACGAGTGCATCAAGCCCGTTCCTATCAGAACATCTGCTGATAGGATCCCAAATGCATAGCTTTATTTCTTTTTTTTTGGTAAGAAATCACACTAAAATTACTGCTGTGGCTTTTGGTTGGTGGGTTTTTTGGGGTTTTTTTCTGCATTAACAAACCTTGATTAAACTGTTGCAATTATAGACATCTCAGAGGTTTAGTCTTCCATGTTTGACTTTATCTGGAAAGATGACACTTTTCTGTGTATTACATGCACTTTTCTGAGGATTCTGTAAACATTTGTAAATACCTAAGTGAGACGAAGAGCAACTTCATCTGATGCCAATGGCAGAGTTAAAGCTGGGCAGTGTTTTCTGTGGAACATTTTGAGTTAAGCTCTTTTAATTTATTATACAATTACAGATTCTTCCCTTAATTAGTAGAGCAGTTAATGATCTTGAGATAAATACTCTCTGGTGCAGGTCAATTGCTATTAGTGTCTCATTGTACAAAAACAGTAGAAGCTCTGTAAGCACAATGGGTCATGGCTAGAGTTATCAACAATTTGGGGGTTGGAGTGGGAAAGGGAAAAAAGCAAAAGAGAAAGTTCCTTGTCTTCTTCTGTAATGGCTTTCACTCCAGTATACCAGCTAATTGTTGTTGTTAAGTGTATTAATACAAAAAGCATGTGAAAAAGAGAACAAAAAGACCGTATAAGATGAATATGCTAAATATAAGAACCTGACCCCAAAAAGGAAGGAATAATAATTTAAAATCAACAGCAATATATTCTTGTGTGCAACTTTGCAAAGCAAATTCAAATTTAAAAGTAAGGCTTGGAAATGGATTTCGTTTCTTGTTGAAGTATAAAATGATTATAAAATTACCTGTTACAAAATTCCTTAATGTTTATCAATTGAAGAAAATCAGATTCCTTTCCCAAAGTGTCTTCAAGGAGTTTGCACATTAATGAAAAGATTGTCATCAGCAAGCCAGGCAGTTAAAATGAAGTTTTTGGCTGCAACTGTTTTTAATTCCTTTCTGATAAGTATCCTTTTAAAAAATTGTGAGCAGTCAGTCCTCACTAAAAGAGTTCATATAGAGATAATTAGATTATGAGACTTGTCTTTTTAAAAAATCCTTCTATACAGACCCAGGTTAAAGCAGCAATTAGCTGCATCTCATCTAAGCAAGTCATTGCTACATAGCATCATTCCACTCCTAAAATCAGAGTACCTGGGACTTTTCAGAAACATGGGGTCGGGCTGCAACAAGCAGCACCAGATGCCCCTTTTAGTCACTTGTCCTTATTCCCAAACATCTGAGGTTTTGCCTCAACCATTCCTTGAGTTAATACTTTATACATAGACTAGAGAGACCCTGCTATGGCTTCTCCCCTTTAACTCCAGTTAGAAGTAACGTAAACTTCCCTTTGTGAGCTTTGACTCTGTTTTTCTGCCCTGGGAGAGGACTGGGTTGCACATGATGGCACTGCTGTTTGAAGGCAAAAGCATCGTGAATCACAGCACAGGCCCAGGGCTCGTGTCCCTCCTTGGGCAGACAGTGCAAGCTGCGAGTACTCACAGGTACCTCTGGCAGCAAAGTGGGCTATGAGGGCCTCTGCCACCAGCAACTGCAGGGGCCACCTTAGCAGCCCTCATTCCCCCTATACAGGGTTGGCTGTGAAACTCACCTCCACCTTGACACCTCACAGATTGTGTGGAAAAGCTACTCTCTGCCTGGTAAATGGAAGTAAACTCTCTGAAATTCTCATTCTTTCTCTCCTAAGGGCCATTTACTTGGAGATTTCAGCTTTGCTAGAGGGAATATAAAGGTACTTTCACATATTTTACTGGTTTAAGGTGAAGTAGTTAGCTGATACAAATCTGACCTGTCACATTTAGATTTCTCTCAGTAGCCAAAAATTTCGTTTAACTGTATAGTGTTGCTATCACCAAAGTACTCCTTAATTCCCATCTTGTTTCCATTGTTGTTTTCCTATTAAAAAGCCAGAAACAGTGTAAACCAATGCACCGTGGAGCAGAAAGGTTCCAGCAGCATGCATCAGTTCACCAACAAGCACAGAGCCAGTGGAACAACTACAGGAACAGGGCACCATTTTCAAGTCACATCAAAATTATTATATTTCTTTTGCCTGGACACTCCCAGCATCACATGTTTTCAGATAGATTTTGGATGTCTTGATTACAGAAAAGCTTACAGATTTTTTGAAGTTGTATTTTTTTATTTTTTCAAAGACTGTTTTTTTTCTTTTGGAATATGAGCTCATGCAAAGCAATTATTCCAAAGCCTCTTAAGGTTATAATTAACTTTGGTGAACTTTGAGTTATACCTGAAAACACCAAATAAAATAGGAATTTATTGCTGTGTTAGTCCCCTCCACAGTTCTTGAATAATTCCAGTTTGTGCCAGGTATTGCTGCTATTGGGAGTTGCACTTCCTTCTTGACCTTGATTAGTGATCTCTATTTTATACTATTACTTAGAACAGCCTTTCTCCCACTGAGCTGAGCTATTCATTTTACATCACATATAAAAATAACTTAATGAGTATTTCTTGTAGCTTGAGTACTACTCAGCTGTACAAATGTAGAAAATGCTTATTGTGGTCTGTTATGTGATGCCTTACTAAGTCATCAACAGAATAAACCACTGAAGAACTACTATTTCTTTGCAGAAAAAGAAAAGCATTAGTGAAACACATCTGGAATAAACAGTTTTGCCAAACTAAGGGCTCTAGACTACAAGCTAATAAAAATAATGCACTAACTGGCCATCCAATTAAGATGCTCTTGATATTTTAAAGTAGCATACTCTCAAAAGCAGTTCTTGTAACAGAACAGAGTCAGTTGTAAGCAGATCATTCTAACTGAGGCAATATAATATATGTGCATAAAATTGAAAATAGACAAGATTTATCTCTGCCTAGATGTTAGTATATCACAAACATTTTTTTTATTCTGTGGCTGTGCTTTACAATCAAGAAACCAATACCTTCATAGAGAACAGTGTTCTGTTGAGGCCTGTTTGTGTTATAATGACTGATTTTTTCCCCCTTTTTTTTCTTTCAGTTCTCAGCACAGTTCAGCATGTTCCAGACAATCAAGGACCAACTAGAGCAGCGGACACGGATCCTGCAGGCCAACATCCGGTGGCAGCAGGAGGAGCTGCAGAAGATACAGGAGCAGCTCTGCCTGGTCCAAGACTCCAGCGTACAGGTGTGTAACTGCTGGAAGGGGCAGAGTCAAGCATCCTCTCTCACATGGCCATTGATACAGTTGGCAACTTATAATTTCTCCAGAGTCCAGGAAATCTGGACAAGTGGAAACCAGCTCATCTGAATGAGGATGTTGCCCTCTGAAAGCCTCTTGAATAACCTATGTCAAGAAAGATTTAAGAGCTCTCTGGAAGAAGAGAAGGAAGAAAGACCTCAACCATAAGAGGAGGAGAATAATTTGGGTCACTTACAGTAGCATTTTATTACTTTATCTATTGAGTCTTCAGACCGAGCAGCTGTAGTAGAAAAATGTTCAGTTTCAGACTTGCCAATGATCATGTCTCTGATTCATTAGCTTCCATCCAGTCACTGCTTGCTTCATGTTGACATCACTTATGCTCAGTATCTTCCCTGTCCAGCTATTCTTCCAAATAGTGTTCATCTCTTACAGTCGCTCCCTGTTTTCCTGACCCAGCCTGGCTCAGATAGAGAGCACAAGAGATTAATTTCCTTGTCATGTTAAAACCCCTGAACCTCTGCTAATGTTCATTTGTTCACACCTGGGAGATGTCAGAGTTTGTTCTTCACTGGACCAGCTTAAGCCTTTAGGCCAAATCTGACTGAGGCTGCTCTTCTTCTGGCTTTGATACCTCCTACACAGAGCTAGAATTCTCTAGTACAGTATCTGCTTTTTACTGCCCCTTATGTCTACCAAACCTCAGAAATAATAGCAAATGCAGTTTAGTACATCACAGATTTCCCTTAACAACAAATAGACCAATCATGCAATTTTATGGAAGTTTTCTGAATGTGGGGTGATTACTGCTATGTTCCCCATAATTTAACTATAAATGCCAGATTAAATGACCCTTGTTAGAAATGTTGCATTGGGCACCCTCTGTGAGTATTATACTAGCAAGATTATTTTAGAAGACAAGCTCTGTCACAGAAACGAACATCTCAAAGAACGTTTTAAGCACAGGATGAAAACCTGGGAACTACTGAAGTCAGCAGGAATTTTGCTTGTGACTTCCACACAGAAATAGACTCTCACCCATCATCAGCATCTGTGAAATGCAGTTTCACATATTAAAACAAATTGGGATTGTATGTTTAGGCAATTAAGGGATCCGTGAAGCCAAATTAGAAACCTTGCCACCTAAGTTGCTGCATGTGCACTGTTGTAAGACGGTGCAACTGTGGGTCCCAAACCCAGGATTCCCTGTTCCTGGTGCCATATAAGCATATAGGTAGACCAGGTTTAGCTTCAGTGCATTTCTTCTATTGATTCTCTACTGACTTTGATTAATGGGAAGGAAAAGTCTCTCTGCAATTAAGTGGCCTTCAGTTCAGAATTATGTCATATGTCTGAAAGCTATTACTGCTATTATGAGTATCAAGAGATGTGATATTCTCACTTCCTCTCTTTTTAATTGGGTGACAACCATTACTGTCTCCTGGTGAAGTCTTCAATAGTCATATACACTCTTTTTTTTTATATAACTGAGGCAAAAGTAGAAGTTTAGAGCACATCCTTATATGCAGGAAACAGATTTTATTTTTAGAAAATTGTCTCCTATATGCACTAGGGGGCATTTAACAACCCAAAGACCATGGGACAGATTCTCAGATGTGCTCAGAGGAAGCTCAAGCAAAGAGAAGAGGAGGCACAGTGGGTAAATGGTGGGTAGTTCTGTCCTGCCCATCCCATACCAATTTGTTGCTCTGAGGGATACCATTTTGGTGATCCCCTCTCTCATGAAGACTGTTGGACCAAGAATTTTCAGACCATTGCAAGTTCTCTGGTGTCAGTACCAACCATTTCCCAGCTTACTGCAGATGCAGAAGTGAGAGGCAGGGAGAACAGATGGCAGCTTGGAAATGCAGGGGCTGCATATCTGCCTGAAGGGGCAGTGCTGGATGGGGAGGGTCATCCTCTGTGTTTTAGGTGCCTTTTGGTCTCCTTAGAGCAAACAAATAAGGCAATGAGATGCGAGCAGGCACACTGACTCCTGGCCAGGCCTTTTTCTTCTCCCACTTTCTCTAAGTAAAAAAACAAAAAACGTACAAAGAAATTACTGTGCTGTTGCAGGGATAGATTGAGACCAGGAATTAGTTTTGTTTTACTTGCCTATTACTTTGTGATTTCAAAGAAAGCCTTATACTTCTGCATGCAGCTCTTTTGTGACTCATAAGCAGCAAGAAGTAAACTGTTAAATCAGAAATTCAACCATGTGCTTTGCCACACAGATTTCATCATTCAGGGAGCTGGATGTCTGCAGACATTGATCTGTGTCTATTATCAGAGCTACAAAGCATAGTAGCAAACAGGTGAGCGTTACTATCAAGCACGTTTCTAGTCTCTTTAATACTCTGTGAAGAACAGCTGTAAGCATGGGGGAGTGCCGAAGGCTGTCTGAAAAGGGGGAAGTGTTCCCTGCTTTTCCCTCATTAGCTGATTTATTAGCATATCATCCCCACCGGTTCATTCCATTCCTCACAGAAGTGTATAGGTAGCTCTGTGGAGAATTAAGCCCGATTTTCATTTCCTTCAAAGATCTTCAAAACTGCAGTACAGCAGTCCACCAGGAAATGCTTTCCCAGATGGACAGATGTTAAGCACGGTAGTCTGCATTAGAAACTATTTGCAAGAGCCTTGTGCAGTGAAAGATTAAACCATTGGGAGGGTTACAGGCCCTGAAAAAAGGTGTTCAAAACCCCATTAAATCCTTGTTACTGCTTTTCCTGACAAACGGGACAAGAGCAGCAAGAGTAACCTCAGAAGTCTGAAGGATGCTGTGTCTGCTCCAGAACTGAACAGTCTAGCTAATGATTTGTAGATAGGGAGGAAGGCAGAAGGGCTGAGCCTCACCAGCTTGCAAGAACTACAGTCGAGACTATCCACAGCTACCCGTCATTTGCAAATCGGGCTCCCTTCGAAGTCAGTGAATCTCAGCTTCCCAGTGCTGTGCTTCTCATCTTTACATATTTTACATAAAGAGTCTTGATGCCTGTAATGATGAGCCCAAAAGCTATAATCCCCTGATTATTTAAACGACAGGTAGAGTCGAAGAGATGTGTTCCTCATGATTCTTGTCAGTGTGATTCACCCATTAGCTGTAGGGACCATCTGTCCTGGAATGAAGGGGCAGCAGTGTCAGAGGGTCTCTCCCTTCCCTCGCTGCTTTGCTGTGTATGTTAACAATCTGACCAATTAAAAAATATTTGTAAGATGCTTCACTGACCTTGCAGTCTACAAAATCACCAACAAGACATGTCATTAGCAGCAGTACAGTTAGGAGGCTGCTAATTTATCTGCTTAGACTGGGAAAGAATTCATTTTTTATTAGGAGGTTTCTGCTGTTATTTAAAGCTGCCATATTTCAGTGTTTCAGGGGAATTCAGGCAGGACTATCATAAAAGAGGCACATTATGAAAAAACACCATTAGGTTTTGTACAAATTAAGCTTTTAGGTTTAACTAGCAGGTAGGAATTCCATGCTTTGATCCTCTCTCAGATTAACTCTTGTTTTGATAAGGCATCTTGAGTCTTCAGTTCTGCAGGGACACAGTCACCATTGCTTCCTGCTCTGAGCTTAATTTTTTCCAGGTCATTTATGTTCAGAGGGTAACAGTGCTGCTTTGGCCATTATAATGGCAACAGAGAGTCCCTAGGTATGAACCACTAAGAGCCCTCTCAAGGTACGAACACGTGAACAAATGAAATGGGTTTACTGGGATAAACTTGATTCTAAATTTATAGCGCGTTAGCTGCCAACCATTTACTGTGCACATTCCTACCCAGTGGCAAACTCTGGTAATTGCAAAGTAGGTTACTCTGCTTTCTTTCGAGGATAAGCTCCTTGGCCTTCATCTTGAAGTGAGGCATGCACACAGGGAGGCCCCTGCTAAGTAAGTAGTTTGCTGCAAGTTCACAGCCTGCTTGACATTCACCTTGATAGATGTTGACTTTATATTGGGTGAACTTAGTATTTTTCTGGTGCTGTGTGCCACGAACAGGGAAGACACTAAACTAATCCTCCTAAAGGTCTTAATTTGCAGTGATCTGTCCAGTACCACTGGGCCCACAGTCCCTCTGACATTTTTGAAATGCACTACTTGCTTCACCTGTTCTGAATTTTATGTCAAATTTTTTATATCAAATTTTGTATCAGTGGTGACCAATTTCATTGCTAGAGCTAATCAAGTGATTTCATTTACTAAACATGTCTAAAGCTTAGCTTCTATGTACAGAAAATAAACAAGAAAATGAATTTTCATAATTTCTGTCTTTGATTTATTCATAATAAGACCTATTTACTTGGCAGAACTTGTGAGACCATCTGTCTTTCTGATATGTAATGGCTCCAAACTCAGTGAACAGTGTTTTTTAAAATAAAACACTCGGAGCTAGTTTCAGACGTGCTTTGAGCAGCCTCAGCTCTGTCACTTGACCCATTTATTTCTATCAGACATCTTTGAGATGTGGTTAGCCTACAGCACCTGAAACAAGCTGTTGCTTTTCCTTAATTGCCCCCCCTCTCCCAGCTGATTAATGTAAGTTTGTACCTTTTTTCTGAGTAAAGTCTTGGCACACAGAAATTCATTAAAAATTTATCATATTTAAATAAAAATTGTGTTTTAAAAGCTAGATAAATAAGTACAAACATGATGGGTCAAGCCACACTTACGCAGAGAAAAGCAGTGCATTGTGCCAGGCCTTTGGAGAAAGGTATGGGCTTTTTCCAAGAAAAATTAGAGGGACATGATAGTTTAGGGAATTGTTAATATAGCAATAAGCTGCAGAAAGGTGTACTGATTACTGGGTGTACCTCAGACATACTGCTACGCATGAGGCTGATGGATGAATAATGAAGAGAGTAATTGTGATTCTCATTTCATTTAAAACCTAAGTAGCTCCACTTAAATTAATGGAGTTCCATGAATGTAACAGTTGCACGGAATCAGAGTCAGCTCCAAAAATGACTTCAACTGCATGGGAACTTCAGCGGTATCTCCATACAGTCCTTGGTGGCAGGAGGCTAGGTCTAAAATACTGCAAAGAGGGCTCTTAGCATTAATAATGCGTAGTTTTAAAAGATTACTTTTTCCTCTTTGCAGTTATAATAAAAGAAATAGCCTCTAGAAAAGCAAAAATTCCCAAGTCCTATAACTTTTAAAGAAGAAAGCCTCATCTTGCAATGCAGGAAAAAAGAGAACATCATTTACAGAAACTCTAACAGAGGAAGGGCTGGCTCTTTTGCACAAGTCAAATGCATGGCACAGTTAGGAAGAACACCAGGCGACAGTTACCTGATGGGAAATCAGATAAATGACAGCGACTGTCTGTTTACACATCCTCTCAATGATAAGGACACAGCCATTCAGCATGGAGAGCTCTGCCTTGACTGTGGCCTCATTAAAAACATTTGAAGACTCAGCTGGATGTCAGGTGTTGAATTTCCAGAGACAAATTCAAAAGCAGTCCTGTCTGAAAGGCAGGCAGATTATTGTTGAAAGGAAAAAGAAAAGGACTGAAAAGATATGGAGGTTACTCTTTGGTCAGGATGCCCCAGAACACAGTGAATGTACTGGGAACTGCTCTTACGAGGGCTGTGCCTGCCCCACGGAGAGAGAACTTATACCTTCAGGACACATTTCACTAGTAATGGGTGCACTTGCAGAACAAGAAATGAAGAAACTAGACAGCAAAACTGCTAATATAGGATTGAGAGGTGATTTCCAACTAACAGTAAATGCATAATGAATCCAGAAATGTACTAACTTTATTTTATAATGTATTTCTGGATTTAATTCTGTCACTTTCATTATTCAAGACAGCTGGGATATGTAAAAAACCCCTCCCCTCTTCTTTTCCAGATGTTCTTACAGCAGCCAACAGTGTCCCTGAGCTTTAGCAATACTCAGCAGCTGGACCCACAACAGCTACAGCAGAGGTCAGAGGCCATTTCTCAGCAGCAACTTGTATCCAGTCCTCAACTCCAAGGGCAAATCACATCTTCACAAACAACAAACCAGCAGGCACTGAGAGAAGCAAGCGTGATATTGAGCCAGGTAATAATTTCTTTGAATAGAGAAGTGTTTAGGTGGAAAGAAGACACCAAGCTGTTATTAAGCAAGGAAGTAAAATCATGTCAATCCTGTAAGTATGCCTTTGCCTTTCCTTCCTTATTCTTCTCTATAAGGGAGTCTATATAAAGGGTTTCCCTATAGCATTTACTTTAGTTTAAATCTCTTTTTTAAGACCTCAGCCAGGAGGATTACTTGAGCAGCTGTTTCAACTCGAAAACAGAGCAAGGGGAGCATGCAAAAGGTGTGGGTAACTTAATTGTTCTTTGGGTGGTCCTGAAAGAAACATGGAAACTGCTAGCTTCCAGTCCCCAAGTGGACTGGAAACTAGCAGTAGTGGTGCCAGCAGTGAGACCTTGCATAATACTTGCTCCCCAAGTCCAGTGGGACACAACTAACGCAACAAAGCCTGTGTCTGCTGTGATGGCACACAGAATATACATTGAGATTTGTGTGAGACCCTCAGGTTATGAGCATTAACAGGTTCCTGCACAGCAATATAAAGTTCAGCCTGAGTAGTAACTGAGATCTGTGAAAGCTAGTAGGTTTGGCATGGGTTTTTTTTTTCTCACTGCCGTTTTCTCAGCATTTCCAGTGTTTGCTCTTCCACCCACCTGTTCTACCTGCCTTCATAGAAAACCGAGCTATTTCAGCTCCCTGAGTGTGCGGGAAACATAGCTGCATTATTATCTTCAGAGCCCTCAGCTTTTCACTTCCAACATACCTGTGTTATCATGATTCTATTAAAATAAAGAGTGTATCTGTATTGTAAATACAGATTTCTGCTGGTGGGCAGAAACCAATGCACAGGAAGTTCCACCTGAATATGGGGAAGAACTTCTTTACTGTGTGGGTGACTGAACACTGGAACAGGTTGCCCAGAGGCGTTGTGGAGTCTCCCTCAATGGAGATATTCCAGAACCGTCTGGATGCAGTCCTGTGTCACGTGCTCTGGGGTGCTTGAGCAGGGAGGTGGGACCAGGTAACCCACTGTGGTCCCTTCCAACCTGACCCATTCTGTGATTCTGTGAAATAGGAAAAAAAACAAAAATATTTTAGCTTTAATAAGGTTTGTTCCCATCATGGCCCTTGGCGGCAGCTCCTCACACCTAACTTTGCTCGTGTCTTCATGGGGGGGGGGTCGCTTGGGCATTGCTTTCCCAGCCCCGCCGCGCGTCGGGCAGCAGCGGGTGTCACAGTCGTTCCGCGTATCGCGACAGCAGCCGGGTGGCGGCATCGCCGGGTGCTGTTGCTCGCGTTTGGCTCCCTCACCTTCCTCTTCTCCTCCAGGGCCCGAAGGCAGCGCGGAGCTCGGAGCTGGCGCCGGGCGGCCGCGCCCCCCCCCGCGCCGCGCCCCCGCCCTTCGCCGCAGCCCCCGCCGGCGGCGGCCCCGCCGCGCCCCCTGGCGGCACCCCCGGCGCGCCCGCCCCCGGCTGCAACCACGACCAGCAGCTCAGGTACGGCCCGGCCGTGTGTCCGACCTGCCCCCGCCGCCTCGGGACCCCCTGCGCGGGCGGGGGAGGGTCCCCTTGGTACCCAGCTAGGCACTGAACCAAAAGAGCTGCGCTCCGATACCCTGAAGGCTCAACGACAAGCCATCCCCACTAGCGGGAGCAAAAGCAATGTCGCTGCCCTGAAACCCCACGCTCGTGGGGAAATTATAAATGTGGTTGTATTAGTGTACTAATCAGATCATAAATTTGGAAATAGTTAATGTTTTAGTTTTGCTTAGTGAAAATAGCAGTCAAATCGCAGATCAGATCTTGTAACTGGAGTAATGCAGTGGTGAATTAAAACCCCCTGAGTATAGGTGTCTGATCACTTAGCGTTATGAAAAATGGAAATCTTGCTACTGGCTTTAAAGAGCACAAGGTGAATTTAACCGAAGTTGTAAAATATTACTCAAGCAGCCAGATACTTGGCAGATAATAATAAAAAAACATGATTTATTAGTCGTGTGCCAGGCACCCACATCATCCCAGAGGGCAAGCACTGCCCCAGCCTCCTCCTCCAAGTGCCCAGGATGTGCCTTCCACAACTAGAAGCTGAGGTCAGACCTCCTAACACTCAGCCTAGTGCCATGCCTGTGAAAATGTCCTGTTTCTGTTTGCAAAATGTGTGGTCCTTCTGTTTTCGCAATGTTGTTCTTTCTTTTTTCCCATGCATCAGACTGTTGCTCAGCCAGCCTATTCAGCCCATGATGCCTGGGTCCTGTAATGCAAGACACTCTTCAGACCTCAGCATGGCAGGATCCCAGGCTAAGTATGTGACTTGTCAAAGATAAAACATCAAAGTTGCTTTTGAGGGGAAATGGCCTTCTTTCGTAAGATGACAAAGTAGTTATAAATATCATGAATGTGTTACTGTGCCAAGCCTGCCTTCCAGTGTCAGGCTCAGCCTTACTCTGCCTGGTTACATCAGGAAGGATGACAGAGAGAAATACAATGTGCCAGTGGCATTTTAACAAGCCATGGCTGGGGAAATTTTTGCCCCTCACACGCTGCTTTCTTCAGCACTGGAACTTCTGACCCATCACAATAAATGTGAGAGAGAAAGTCAGCACTGACCTGGTTGAAATGACTGGTGCCATGAAAACCCCTGCTCTCTAGGCACTGAGCCACTGGTGTTATGCCAGTGGAGCTGTGCCTGATCTACAACAGCAGAACTGAAGAACCAACAGGCCCCTGCCCTCATAAAAGGTGCTGAACAAACCACTTCAGTTGTTTGTCTCCTCAAAACTTAGAGGAAGGAAGTAGAACACCAGTCAGACTCTGACTTTTTTTTTTTTTTTTAGCTGTGTTTTGTCACTGTACTGTACTTAATTGGGAATTGCGAGAATAATAGGCAGCTCTTTGTACCTCATTACTTTAAAAGTAATTCTGTATGTTACCTCAGGAACGTAGGTATTCAGTACTTCTTTTTTTTAAACATTGATTATTGCTGTTTAAGATTGTCTTGAGTTATATTTGTCAAATTTAAATATTGTAAATCTGCTTTTATGCCTCTGAATAAAAGAGGCCTTATTTGCAAAGATGGATCTCCCAGTTCACATAGACTTCCTGACTCATGGGACTCTTTTATAGGAGCTCACATCCCAGTACAAGTACCCAGACTGTAGCATTTCTGACTAACCCCTAATGTTGAACAGCTGTTGAGTGAACACAAGCCACACTATGATCTCATCACCCATTACAGGATAAACAGAATTAGGCTGGGTTGGCAATAATTCCATTGTGGTTTTGCCCACAGCCTTCCACTAAAAAACACATATTAAAGCTTTGCTATGCAAAAACAGAATGGCAAGAGGAGATGACTATTTTGTTTCTGTCCCATCCCTCACTCCAGAGGGTTTCTAGAGGCTTCTTCTGTTCCTACAATGGGGCTCATGGTGATGGGAACTGCTGACCGTACTTGGCAATATGTGTATGAGCAGCTTAAGAAGTAATCAACCCCAGCCATGTTTCTGCAGGAGATCACCACCCCACAGGCAGTCACAGGGGAGCACAGGCAGCAGGACAGGAGGTGCATTTACTTCTCTCTTGCTGCAGTTCAGAGCTCAGAATATTAAAACAGAATCAAAAGCCATTTGGTTTAATGAGCTTGGAATGTGAATGCTGTGGCTGAAGAGAAGACATACATAAACCGGAATCTTTAATGAACCTAAAATGTGATCTGGATTTTGAGGCGAGATACATTCTTCCCTCCAAGCCCAGCTCATGCACACAGTAAGGGAAAACAGTGCTGCCAATGGTGCTGTCATTCATATTAGCAGGTCCCATGCATGAGAATCCTTTATTGGGAATTATTTGGGGTTTTTCAGCCTGGAGAAGAGAAGGTCAGGGTAGATCTGACAGCAGCCTTCCAGTAGCTAAAATGGGCTACAAGAGAGCTGGGGAGGAACTTTGTACAAGTGTACGTAGTGATAAGACAAGAGGTAATGGGTTTAAACTGAGAGTTGGTTTAGATCATATATTATGAAGAAGTTCCTACTGTGAGCATGGGAGGCACTGGAACAGGTTGCCAAGAGAGGCTGTGGATGCCCTATCCCTGGAAGTGTTCAAAGCTAGGTTGGATGGGGCTTTGAGCAACCTGGTCCAGTGGAAAGTGTCCCTGTCCATGGCGTGGGGCCTTGGCACTAGATGATCTATAGGTTTCCTTCCAACCCAAACCATTCTGTGATTCAATGAATTATTAAGACTAGGGATTGCCATCCCTATCCTAAGAGAACACCTTTGCTTCCAACAGTTTGTTCTTGATTGGTAGGTATTCTCAAACCCAACAAATGTTTCAAAGTTTGGAAGTGCAGACTTCCAGCAGCAGCTCTCCAATCATACTGATGGGACAAGCAGTGTTAAACCAAGGGTTCACCACTACACCTCCTTCCCAGCCATCTTCTCTGCCACCTATGCAACTCCAGCACCAACAGCATCAGCAACAACGCTACCTGCAGGTAGGACAATGAGGGTGATGTATAAAATGTACATGCAGAGTAATAAGGTGAATGGGCTGTGCAAACGGGGCTCCATGTGTCTACTGGAACGTGATCCTGGCAGAAATGTCCATTTTAGAGATAGCAACATATATGAGACACTGATACAGTGTCATGTAGCAGTATAGCAAGGGAGCAGTGAGAACAGTCAGAATATTTAAAAGGAAATTACTAATTCTGTACATTGGAAGCATAATCAGATTATCCTGGATATATTTAAAGTTTATTTCTAGCTGGAGAAAATTGCTGCCTTAGGATTTATTCTGTACTCTTTATTCAGTATAAAATTTGCTTATTTTACAAGTCAAAAGATGATTTTTAATTACTAGCATCAACATAAAATGAGATCTGGATCAGATATCTGGATCCCTTCAGTAAATTAACATATTTTCTCAACTCCACAAGGCAAAGAAGATAAAGTGGAGCTCATTGCCTGGAAGAACCAGGTGATTTGAAGATGTAAAAATATTTATTTTTTGACCCAGTTCAACACATACTACAGTAAAGGGGAAGGGGGGAAAGGAGGTGTCTGTTTGTTAACTCAACAGGCGCTGAACTGAGTCTATAAAACCTGGTCATGTATCCACTGGCATCATTGAAAGAGTATCACCAACCTCAAATGATTAAGCTCTTGTTATTGAAATTAAATCCTTATCATAGCTGAGAATTAATGAAAAAAAGTATGGCAGATACTGTTTCCAGTAAAAGCATCTGCAAAATTCACATTGACTTTACCACTGCAAGGTCACACCCTACTCACAAAAAGGAAGGGCTAGAAGGGACAGCATGAAGCACATTGGGATCCCTGTTTCATTTTTGTTTCATTTCTGTCATCCATCTGTGTCATTTCTGACATGTTTGCCCACCCTGCTCCTAAACAGGCTTTTTAGAATAACCTGCAAATCTCAGGCAGTGCAATCCTAAGAGAAAACCTTTCTCAGTGCCTAATTGGAATGTTGTTTGTTGCAATCTATGTCCATTCCTTCTAGCGTTAGTTAAGCTAACCTCATGCCAAACAGCTCCAGAAATTAAAGCCAACACCCTAGTAGTATTTTTAAGCATCCTGTACATTGAGGATGTACATTAAACAGGGGAAAGAATCAAACACCACAATAAATTTTATTTTATCTGTAGGTGCAAACACCAAGTTCTTTGCACAATGAACAACCCGATTCTTTGCTCCTGCCATCTTACTCACCACAGCAAGGAAATATGGGGTATCATCAGACACAACAGCAGCAGCAGCAACAGCAACAACTAACATCAAGAAGAAGGAATAGCTTATCAGAATCATCAAATTTACCACAGCCACTGCGATAGAGTCCCACCAGCACAATCAATGCACGATTAGCTTTAACCAATGGGCACATGGGGCAGAAGAGAATGACTTTGTACTTACTGTTCTGGCTTTTGCACAAGCATTTCTTTCAAAGCTCTATGACAGAAGTACGCCACAGAGTGCAGACTGCAACTGACAGCGCATTTACAGCACGCTGGATTCAGTTTGCGCTATCTCGTGAGCACAGTATGTACTGACAGAGCAAAACAAAGAGGAACACTACCCTGTGCAGCCTCCATCACCAGTGAGTGCACAGGAGAAGGCGTTCAATCTCAGCATGTCGTTCTGAAAGCTATCTGGCAATTCCAAAAGACTGTTGGCAGACTCATGAGGTATTTGGCCTTCACTGTTTCAGTTCTTCTTTTGTGTATGAAAAGCACTGCGTCAAAGGTCTATTGAGGAGAGAACAAGAGATTATTTTTATTATGATTATTGTTATTATTTTGCACAACTGCACAGAGGACAAAACCTAGGCACTTTCTGTAAAGAGAAGTTTGTTTCTTCATTCTTGTGGCCAAACTAGCACATCCAATGGAGGAGAAAGCCCAGCCATTGGTGAAGATGGTCTACAGCTCATAACCCTTGATTTAGAATCTGAAAAGTATTATGCAGCTTACCCTAACTGTTCTTCATTACGAAACAACCAACCAAAAAAACAAACCCACAACCCACTCTGGACTGTTTCCTACATGAATTGTGATTGCAAAAGAGAACTCAAATTGTAAGCACAATCATGCAACTCTCCAGTAGTACAACATGAATCCTTCTTCAACCTAACTCGCCCACTCCAAGTCTCTGAGAAATATGCACTGTGTTTTGGCCCAGTGACTCGGGATGCTGCAGACTATTACATATCTCTTTCATTGTAACATTTAGGATTAAATTTTCCTTTGGAGGAAAAAAAAAAGAAATGCACTTTTCGCTTTTTTTGTATGTTTTCCGTTGATATGTTTCTAAGAAAGATTTTATGTAATTATTAAATAAAAAGTAGTGTATTGTACAGCTGTTGTAATAATGACCTATTTCTATATAAAATAAAATTATATGGAATTATGTGGAAATTATTTTGTATATGAAATATCAACTCATTTCACAAGTATAAAGATTGTGCTTGTGCTTTTTTGTGAGTGGGTATTTTGTAATAAACTAATTAATTAGAAATGTTTTTGTGAAGGGAACTGCTGTTTCATCGTATATACAACTCAAACTATTATTTTTTTCCATTTAATGATGGACAGTTGTCTTTATTTGTAGAATAAAATAAAATAGCCAAAAGGCTTTATTGCAGGACTTGCACACATTTTCCTGTGACTGTTCAACTATGTGATTCAGTTTAGACTTTTTATCTTAGCCATAGCCTTGCATGGTGTTTGGCACGTGGTTAGCAAAAACAAGTATTATCCTATGGGATTTTTGTCATGGCATAGACTCTGAGAATGATAGCTCAGGAAGTTATATTAGCTGCTAGCGAAGACAGTTCATTTTAAGCACCTTTAAAACTTTAAAGACCTCAGGCAGCTCTGTACTTCCAACCAAACAGTTTTATATTAGGACAAAACGGATGGTTTAAAGAACAGTTTGACCCAGCACACACAAGGGCTTTGAATCATGTCCAGCTTTAGTGTTTTAAGATATTGCTGTCCTGAGTTTTGTGACACATCTTTTCTGGAATGCTCATGCTGTAGACAGTCTGGTTTCCACTTTAGCATCCTTGTGCAGACTCTTTTCAATGTTAAATTCAAATTGACTACAGGATGGAGCAGATAGGGTATAGGTCTGCTTTCCCTCTGCTGACTCTGCTGCAGGAGCAGCAGCCTCCAACACAGATTGAGGTGGATAGTAATGTCTTCATTTGCCACAGCAGGACTGAAAGGGGATGGCCCTCAGGGCAGCTTGCAGCCACTGGAGCCAGCATTAGCTTCAAGAGAGTGCAGTCATGCCCTTCCCACCCTTCAGTACCAGGGATCACATCACCAGAGACCACCGTGTTCTGGTTTCTGTGCCATAGAGGAACAATGGAGGTAATCGGACTGGCAACTGGAAATAGTGAAAGAAAACTTTTCAAGAAATGAAAATGTTCATTTGCCCTGAGTTCTGAAAAAGTTAAAAATCTCCTGAAGAAAACCCACTGGCAAAATGACCTTGTTGCTTTGACAGCAAAACTGGGTGGTAGCACTGATCAGTGCACATGTATTTCAGTCCATACAACTCCGCAGGTTTATTTCACTGAAAGAATATAAGGGAATCAAGTCTAGTCTCTAGGAAGTGTTTAGCTAATAGATCTGGTCTGTAAGAAAGTGTTTTTGCTGCCATCTTTAGGTACCTCTGTGAGTTAGCCGACTCATCTCTTTAAATTCTTGTGTTCAGTGAAGCAAGAGTGACCCCACCAGATGAAGATTAGAAAGCTAAATCCAAAGGTTTCACTTAATGTCTGAAGGAACCTCCCTCTTTCCATAAACTATAGACAAACCTAAGTGAAGCCCAGTTGGCTAAGTTGGAGGCTAACTTTATAAATTCCAGCCGCTCCTGTAAGGCCTTATCCTGGGAAAGGGGAGGAGAAATCTGTAAGTTCAGGCAGGAAGAGGTAACAAAGGAACATGAGTACCTCGTAAGAAAAACATGTGGAAGCAGCAGTTGATGGATCTCAACCACTGTGACAGAAGTCCCAGAAAGGGAAAATTCCTTTGTTTTACTCTCAGAGATAATACACCCACATCTCTCTCCCAACTGCCAGTGGTATGTCCAAACCATGCTCAGCCTTGAAGCACTTTTCTAAAACTAGCAGCACTGTAAGCTGTTAACAGAGAGAAGCTGCAAATAGTGTTGGGTTGCCTTAAGTTGGCTTATTACACTGTTTGGAAGGATACAAAGTGGTTGCAAGAGCAGATTTATGTCAAGACCCAGTTTTTCATGATCTGTCTCATTTCTTCCCTGTACACACATTCTGGTTTGGGGTTACTGTACTTGTTCCCTGTTGCACACACAAGGCAATGCTAGTTCTCTTCACGGAGCTGGGCTGTTGTTTTAGTTCATTACAGCCGAGATCCAGCTTGTTCCAATACAATCCCTCAGTTTGGGCCGGTTTTCTGGGCAGGTGGCCAGGCGGGGTGCTTACAGCAGGCCACTGCTCCATGCTTCGCTTCTGTCTCGGGAACAGGAGCTACAGATCTGAAGGGGGAAAAACGTTTGCTAGAAGCACAACTGCGCCAAGCTGAGCCCACCACACAACTCACAGGAGAGAGGCTAAAGAGGGCGCGGGCACCAAACACCGCCGGTACCGGCACACAGACTGAACACCCCCGGTACGGACACACAGACACACGGCCCCACCAACACCCCCAGCACCGGCACACGCAGCCCCCGCCCCCTCAGGCCAGCCCCGCCCCGCCGAGCCGCTCCCGGCGCCGGCGCAGTCTGTTCCCACCCTCGTCCCGGAAGGGCTCCTGTTTCCCGGAGTGCCTCGCGCGCTCCTTTCCGGCCTGTGCCCGGGCAGGGTGAGTGCTGGTGGGGGCCCGTCCCGCCGAATCCGCCTCCATCCTCCCCGCAGACCCCGCGGCGCGGGGGGTCCCTGGCCCGGCTCGGCGCGGGGGGCGGCCCGGTGCGAGGGGCACCGGCTGGGAGCTCCCGGCGGGCCCCCGTTCGACGGGAATGGGGCCCATCTCCTGCCCTCCACCCCCGTCTCTCAGGCCCGGGGAGGCCTGCGGGACAGATGGGAGGTGGATACGGCCCGTGCTGTCAGTCCCTGGAAGGAGCCGCTTAGGCATCGTCATGTTCATTCCGGGCCGGGCTGAGCTGCCCTGCCGGGTCGCCTTGAGGAAGGAGGGCTTTGGACACACAGGATCAGGACGGGGCCATCGTAGGAGCGCTTGGGGCTGGCCGGGAGCCCGCTCTTCATGTGAGGTGTTCAGAGTATCGGGTGTGCTTCCTGCGCCTCTCAGGCAGATAGAGTAAAGCACTTGTGATACTGGAAAGGTGCTGCGTGTAGCCTGCGACTGGTGCGACCCGGGGGTTAATTAGGTTTAGGTTTACAGTTCCGAATGTGGGAGTTGTGTGGTTCGTAAGGGTCTGGGGAGGACGGGAGGGAAGGGGACGGGAAAAGTCCCGAGGGAAGTTGGTTTGACGCGTGTACGGATGTTTTTCAGCGTTGCTCAGATGGCTCCTGCAAAGAAAGGCGGCGAGAAGAAGAAGGGGCGCTCTGCCATCAACGAGGTGGTAACGAGGGAATACACCATCAACATTCACAAGCGGATCCATGGCGTGTAAGTTGTTGTTATCCCTTATGTTAAGTGGCATTTGGATGCGGCTTCAATAGGCTTTAAAGGGCAGAGGAGGACTGTCCTTATTGCATGTTGTTTGCGGTCTCTTGTGCCTCGGTTGTGTCCCGAGTAAGTAGCTCTGTACCTGTGCAGCGCCACACTTTGTATGTGGCTTTCTTTGCTGGTGAGTTTCCAGGACTTGAATTTGAAGTTATTTACTTATTTACTTCTGTGCACAGGTTGTCATTCTTTCCCAGGCATATGTTTAAAGTTTAGCCCACTGATTTAAGTTTTAGAAATTATATATTGCTGTAGTCAAATGATTGGCTTTGTGCTTGTCGTGAAGTCATGTGAGGTGTAAATTCGGGTATGATTTGAGTTAAAAGGATATTTGTTGTGTGTAGATGGAATTTTACCTGATAAAATGTTGAACCTCGTAAAACCGTGTAGTAGTGAAGTATTTGAGAGGAAACTGCATCACCCTTGCATTCTGTGTATGGCTGCAGTCATGTGGAAGACACAAGCTGAATCAAAATGATTGGGGAAATGGCTGAAGTTAACTTGGAGAGAAATGAGGCAGTGAAATATTGTAAAACCATGGGTGAGAGGGGGAGGCAGTGGTATTTTTTAATTGGCAATAAGATGTTCTGGCCTTGCCTGTTGATTGGCAGTTCAGTCTGTTTTAAGGCAGATGATCCTGCTATCCACTTTTCTTTTTGTGTTATCCACTTTTTGTGTGGTGTGTGCTAGGACTGTAATGCTTTCTGTTTAATGCTTGTCTCACTTGTAATCATGCACCCACTTCCCATTTCTAACACTAAATATCAACAGCGATGTGCAAATAATACTAAATATAACCCACCGTGGGACCTCAGGCACTACTGATACAGCTTCATGTCACAGTGTGAGTATAACATATATGGCAAAACACTCACAGTGCAGCTCTAACTTCTCTTGTGAATGCCCAGTCCTGCAGGATCTATCCATAATGGGCATGAGACAAGCTATGGTAAAAAAACTCAGTTCTGATGGTGGTACTGGTGCCATCCTGCTAGCATGAGAGAAAGTAAGTACTGTGTAGGAGAAGCTGTTATTCAGAATAATGTCAGTTTTATTCTTCTGCAGTTTATTTTAATACTGTTACAGTTCTGTCAAGTTTGTATTACTATTGTTGCACTGCTTTTCTCATAGGCCTTCTATTCAGTGTCTGAAACCTCTGATCTCTCCAGTAATGTTGTGATCTTCCAACACACTGACATTAAAACTGAAGGCTTAAGATTCAGGAGATCTTGGGGTTGCTTAGTTTTACTGAAATTATTCTCCCTAAGTATACGAGGTTTCTGTTAGGCACAAGGTTAGTAGCTGCCTACCAGGGTAAAAATGTAGTTATGCTGTGATGCAGCTGTTTGTCTGCTGTTGAACACAGTTCTTTAGGTTGTGTGTTTAGAGAACACCAGCGAATGCTGCAACGTGCAACATTGAATGCTGACAGTGTCCTGAAGTTAAAGAAATGGCTCTTGTGTTTGTCCCAGGGGCTTCAAGAAACGGGCACCACGCGCTCTCAAGGAGATCCGTAAGTTTGCGATGAAAGAGATGGGTACTCCCGATGTTCGCATTGACACCAGATTGAACAAAGCAGTCTGGGCTAAAGGAATAAGGTGGGTTTCTGCAGCTTTCCTTACTGGGTGTGGAAGGACTTGGAGAGGTAGAAGCATTTGTATGCTTCTTGCAGTGTTTGCATTTTCTTTGCAGATGCGTTTTTTCTTACAGCATACATGCCAAGCTAATCTTTCTGTCAGCTCTGTATTCTGGTCAGTTCTCCCAGCATATTTGTAGCAAAGCTTTGGCAAACTCTGGGACTGAAAGAGCTTCCTTCTACTTCTAATAAGAATAAAGTGAAGAAAAGAAGGAATGTGGGTTTAGGGGTGGAGGGTGGGGGAAGAGAAAGGATTGGGGTATTGTAATACTGAAGTACCCTGACCCCTATCACAGCAGACACTTTTTATGGCCTTTTAGTGATACCTTTGGTCCCAAGATAGGTGCCTGGGATTTGTGTAGTGTGTCTGAACAGGATTAGATTTTAAAGCCTGCTGAAATGATAAATGCTATGCGAGGTAGTAAGTAGGTGTGTTTTAAATAGGGCCATTAATCTTTTCTTCAAAGGACAAATGATAAGTAGTTTGAGGGTCAAAAACTACGGCTTCCATTAAATCACTGCTACAGAGGCAGCTGATTTGGCATTTGACATGTGTAAAAATGGTCCGAAAGAACTGCTGTGAGGAGTGGAACTTCTTAAACCATAATAAAAGGTTAATTGGGATTGATGTTTTGAGTGATGCACTGGATACACAGAGTTTTAAACCCTGTCTTTTGGGAGTTGGATTCCTGAGTCATATTTACAGTGGTTTACCTGGTATTGTGTGACCAACCCTTCCTTCAAAAGCAGAGTGGGACTAAGTTTTTGGGTCTTGTAGACAGGGGTTTTCTGTCTTTCCTGTTAAACTTTACAGTTCATACCAATGAAGAAGTAGCAGTGGAAGCAGGAAACAGCATAACTTCAGAGGTTTGTAGTGAGGCTACTAACCAAGACTTCCTTATATTAACTGGTAGCAGTGTGGTCTGTGGAGCAAGAAGTCACCGTATCTGTCTTTCCAGTTTGAGCTTGCAGTTTTTACTCGTTAGAATACATAATGTATGCAAAGTAAGATATCATCCTCTGGAAGGATCAGGAGTGGCTAAAATCACCCATGTCAGCTCCTATGATAGTGAGTGACTTACATTAAGTATGAAAAATGCTTTTGACTTGTGTCAGGAAGGGAGTAAAGCAAAGCAAGTTCCTGTGTCTTGATTACTGCGTACTGCTACACTGTGACTTCCCTGTTACAAACAAAATCATCTGTGTAATTTAGTTGTGATTCCAGGGGCTTAGTGAGGAAGCAATGTTGATCAGTTGTGTGCCTCTAAGTAAGATCTTCGTTCAGGTTAGACGCTCAGTAGAATTTCCATGTGACTTCTGGCTTACAGATTGGGCAGTACTTTAACTCTGGACAGGGGCCTTGGGCTTTCACAGCAGATTGGTGGGTTTTTCCTCACCATTTTCTATTGTAGTAAGAAATGCTTGTTAGTAACAGCTGCTTGCTGATCATGTTCATGGTGTTCATGTTCACATTCATGATGATCATGTTCACTTCATGATCACCTTCGCAGCTGATGATGAAGTGACAATTTCCTGGATCAGTAGTGGACAGGTGATGCACTTCTGACTTAATGCACCTACTGGATTATGGATTCATCTTATTCAAGGCTCACTTCAATCCTACCTCCTACTTTATTAAAACTAAACAAAAAAAACCCTAAAAATCTCTTTTAAGGCAAACAGTACAATCTCTTAAAGGTACAGGATTTTTCTCTTACTATGAGGGTGAGATAGAGAATTGACTCATCATGTCTTTGCACAAATAGGCAGAGCTTAAGAATTTGGGGGGGGAGTAATTATGGAAAAAAGAACTTTTCAATGAATTCACAGGTTTCAGTACATAGTTTACTAAAAATTAATCTGCCATCTTCATTTTAGGAATGTTCCTTACCGTATCCGTGTACGTTTGTCCAGAAAGCGCAATGAGGATGAAGATTCACCAAACAAACTGTACACACTGGTCACCTATGTACCAGTGACAACATTCAAAGGTGAGGAAGGTTGCATGCCATCTCTCATGCCATGTTTCTCTGCACAAGTAGCAAAGCAGGACAGCTCCTCGTGCAGTACAAAATTCAGATGAAAAGCATGCTGAAGGGCCAAAATGCTTGCTTAAACTATATCTGCTGTAGAAACCAGGGCTGCTAGCTTGCCTGATCTGCATTAAAATGAATACAGAATTTTGTGAAATAGTCATGTAAATTTTGAGAGATCAAGAAACACTGGCCAGAGTTTGTTAGGGTAGTTTTAAGGTTTGTTTTCCCATATAAAGCCCATCCTCTGATGTAAAAAGCTCAGGCAGGTTGAGCCCTTTCTGCTTGTCATCTGAGAAAAATCAATTCTGCATATAAAAAAACCAACTTCATGTTGTATCATACTTGCCTATATAGTTTGCTTTTCCAGAAGTAGATCAACTAACTAGCTTTGAAACAGCTTCCCATTTTCTTGTGAAGACTTCCATATACTTTAAGGGAACTGTCTTAGTAACAGGTGGTGATACAATTTCTTGTTTTGCAGGTCTACAGACAGTCAATGTGGATGAAAATTAATCAGATTTGTATTACAATAAAAGGATAAAAAGAAAGTTTATTCCTAAATTGTTGGTTTTATTGTCCAGTCTCTTCAAGCTCTCAGCTGTGAAACATTGAGTTGAACAGGTACCAACATCTTAAAGTATCTTGTTTTCTTTAGACTTGTGCATCATGGTGTAATTTGCTTAATTAAAGATACTGTAGACTTCTGTTACATGTGAATGGAATAAGGAGAAGATGTGAATGTTCTTTGTGGATGGCAAAGTCCTGCTGCTTTTGTTCTGTTCCTGGGGCAGTAAAGAGACACTACACAGGTATTTTAAGTTAAGGCCAAGTTTGTTTAAAAAACACAAAACAAGGAAAACCCAACGAAAACTGATGGCTCATATATTTCATACATGTAATCTCTTGTGGATGACGTAAGTTCCCTGTATTTAGTCCCCTGCTGGCCTCGTAGGCAGACTCAGTAGGCTTCTCCCAAAGCAGCTCTGTATGCTACATGGAAACAGCTTTCTGACTAGTGAAGTAACTGTGATCATGTTAACTCAGGGAATCTGTGTAGCGAAGTAAGGATTAAAAGTACTTACCTTCCATAAATCAGTAAGTACTGTCAATGCCAGTCTTGTACAAAAAGGGTTTATTGAAAAGTGCATGTTTTTACAGACAAACATCAGAAGCACAGTCCATGTACATTTATCATTTGAGCAAGACATACAAATTGGAATACAATCAAATATATTAAAATAGTTTCAATTACCAGCATTGAAACAGGTTTCAGTATTAGTGCAAAAAAAGGCAACCCAAACTGCAGACAGCAGATGAGAAGTGTTTTCCCCTGTTTAAAAAAAAAAAAAAAGGACAACTGGAGCCAGCCTCTGGTCTCCCAGTGCGGAAGAGGGCTTCAGTGTCTTCACACTGTAGACAGATGTTTCCTTTTACATTCAAAACAAGAACATAATAAATCAATGGCACAAAACAAACCTACGCACCCTTTAGCTTTTAAAGCTCTTAAACTGAAAACCACAGACCAACAAATTATCAGAAGTCCACTGCTAACTGAAAGCCTTTTACAGTATGTGCTTTGGCATAATTTCAGTGCATTTCAATTTTTACATGTTTGCTGCTACTGCATGTTTGGTTTTGTATGTTCATTCCGTGGTGAGCAGCTCACTCCATTTGTTTTGAGACTATATTGATTTAGCTTTGCATTCTCAAGTTTTGGTTTCAGTTCTAAGGGTTTTTCAAAGAAGTTAACTAATGATTGTTCAGTCAGGAGGGATGCTAAAATATGTTCAAAAGAGACAGTCCAGTCCCCTTCAGTCACAGGAGAAGATTGAGAGTCTTTGTGAGGGGTCTTCACAGTGTCAGTAAAAACAGCATCCTGGTCTGAAGCAGAGGCCTCGGGCTGTAAGTCCTCAGTGAACTCATCTGATCCACTCCCCAGGCTGATGCTTCTTTGTCCTACTTCTCCAATCTGAAGTAACAGTGTGGTCACAGTGGCAATGGCTTGATACAAATCATTCTCCTCTGGATCTTCATGAAACATGCTGTACAACGTCTTGCAGAACTGAATAAACTCTCTCTGTAAAGAATGAAAAACCAACATCAAAGTACTGAACAGCCATGTTATGGGATCAGTGCAGGAGTCAGGGGAGGGCCCGGTACTGCAAAGGCAGGCAGAATGCTGTGTACATTTATATGCTCATTTATAGCTTCTGTCTGCTTTTAAAAAATGCTAGTGAAGGGATTTCAACCCCCACTGGTGCTAGGAATCCTTGTGCTGAAATCAAAGAGGGAACAGAGCAGTGAAGTATTTTGATGCCTTGATGAAGGAGATCTGGACCTACCAGGTGGCCAGAGGGCAAGTGAGATATAAGGCAAGGGATAGTCCCTTACTGGTGGCTGTTACACAGAGTGAGTTATAACCAAAGTCATCCACAGGCCTGCAAGCCACCTCCCTTCTGTTTCTCTCCCATCTTTCCCCAGATCTTTTTCTTCCGCCAGCAGAATTCAGACATCTTCCCAGCTTCTTTCCCTCCCTCACTCACCCATCACAGGTGATTATCAGACTAGAGAGGATGTTTCCATATCCTCAGTGTGATGCCTTTAGGAGAGCTCATGTGTCCCTGCTGAGCTGACAGGTGAGATACATGCCACCCATTTAAAACTTTATGTACCAGCACCAGTTTGTTTTACTAATATGGGACCCTTTTCCCTCCAGTAGATTTCCTTATGCCAGCAACATAATAAAAAGCTACTGGCATTAGGGAGGAGATAGTAAGATGACAACAGCCTTCAGCTGTTTTACTTCATGCAGTTTTAGTCAGTGTTTGGCTATGACAGGGCAAGTCCCAGTTGGTGGTGGACTAAGAAGTCACTGGTTTGGTGCAGAGGAGGTATGGGAAGACAGAAGAGCAATATGCGTTCCCGAGAATTCTTGGGCTTAGGAGGAGGGCTTTATCCTGCCTGCATAAGCCTGTTTGCTTGCCTGTTCTGCTTCAGGTGAGTGTAAATCTGAAATTCTGTTCACCAGACAGTCTGAGTAGAGGGAGCTGCTAAAAAGGTAGCTGAGAGTTTTTAAACACATTTTCCGTGGATCAGAGGACCCCAATCCTTGATGCATGAAGGACTGAATGTAAGTACAGGCTGAAGTCACACTTTCACAGAAAGAGGCAAACTATTGTATTCAGTCATTGCATTTTAAGTACACTTACTTAAAAACAGATTACAATCTCTAAGGTACATACCTGGCTCATTTTTGGCAATTCTTTTTCAGTTTTAGTATCTTTTTCTTTGGCTAGATCCTTCAGCATCTGCTTCAACTGCTTTTGGTAATCTACTGCATCACCTTTTTTTGGAGCAGACATAAAAAGGAGAATTAATTTTCAAGTCACTGGAGTAAATTTACATTTCAAAATAAACCCCAGAGAGCAGAGATAACATGGTAGGGATCACAAGTGGGTTATCTCATATGCACACGCATTAGAGAACCACTTTGGACATACCATTTGATTTTCCAATCACTAGCGGTCTTGATGTTGACAGCAAAGGATTCTTTAATGGTGACTGGCTGTCTCGCTCATTTTCTGTGAGAGCTATCCAAAAAAAGTGACAAATGTAATCCTTTGAATTCTGCATAACGGTTATTTATGTTTCTAGAACTTAGATATTTGAAGAAAGCAAAATAATGGGGCAAATAAGTTTTTAAATACTTTTAAGTATTTAAAATTATGTTACTGTAAGTAAGACTTATTCTGCAGTTGGAAGTTTGCCAAGAATGGCACATTTAATTAAAATCTCTGAACAGAGGAACTACCACAGAATTTTGTCACCTGATCAAAACTGGATCAAGATATGATAAGGAGATCTCTACTGTACATGGAGTACAAGCCATTCAAAAATGTTATTTCAGTTCATATTTTGTCTTGAAGTAACCATGTAATTGGTTGCAAAAGATCTCTGAATACAGCAGATGTGTGACATCGTAATCTATAAATTTCATCCAAAAAAGGTTTGACTGGAGTAATTTGTAAAATGTGGTGAGCGTAACTACAAATGTACATCCTATACGCTCCCAGTTGGAAGGAAGCAAGATTAAGATTTTCATTAAGCAGCTTTTTCCCAAAAGCAAGAGATTTTTTTTTGGAAACAGAGGTATTCATTCTCTTTCAGATTTCTTACCCGGTGGGATATGCAGCTTATATAGTAACTTTATCTTTTCATTCATTTCTCCATTATACATAATATCTGCAAGGCAAAAAAAGAACAAGGAGGAAGTGAACCAAAGCACGCATTTCCACAGTTTAAAATAAATCAGGCATCTCTCTGTGCACAAAGGATAATTGTTTACATGGACAATAAACACATGGCCAGTGTATTACTTTAAGTTGTGCCTGTCAATGAGGAACAGCAGGTGACAGCCATCTGTTTGGTCTTTGTTCTTGTAAAGTAGATTGGGAGTACCTAAGCCTATGGAGCTTCAGCATTGTTTAAAAATATCATGGAGGATGGCAGGGAATCTAGCAAAGGCTGTTTGCTGCCACAGATTAACAGGAATGTGAGGGGGGAGAGACAGAAAACTCTGGGGACATGATATTCTTAGTATTTCTCCCCTTCAGCTCTTACTGCTGTTCTATAGAGTAAGCCCAAAGGAGATACCTATTTAACGTGTAATATAATTCACACTCTCAATGACCACTAAAAATAAGATTCTAAACTTTCAAATGCACTGAAATACTGTGAAGAACTTTTTTAATTTAAAGTTATATCCATCTAAGAATCAAAATCAAATAACAATATAATACAGAATGCCTTAAGGTTCACATAAAAAAATTCTAAAAATCTTAAGTGGCAAGAACAAAAATTTATGGATTTTTACTGAAGCTTTGAATGTTGATTCAGTTTTTCCCGCTTGAGATCAGGCAACAGTTGAGATATGGCACTTTCTCTTCAGCCAGATTTTGGGACAGGCAGCCTCATCTCATTAGGACAGCTGGTGGCCTCAAGACCAACCCAAGCGCAGCCCTCAGTCCCTGCTGGCCAGATTTTTTTTGTTCTGCTTGAAGTCAACGTGTAAGGCAAGCAGCAGTGTTTAAGATTAAGTCTTTAACAAGTGGTTACAAAGAGATATACTGAGATTTCAAAGATATACTGACAGCAGCCATCGAGTAGAGAGGATTTCCTAGCATTCCATACAGACCCAAGTATAATTTTAATTCATACAAGATTTTAAACAAAATTACTATTGTCTAAGATATCAATTTTTTAATACAAGATTCAGTCATCTCCTTAGGCTGTCTTTTAAATCAAATTGACTTTGGGTGATTGGAACACAAAAAATCAGTGAAGGTCACTGATTAGGATAATGACAAGCCCTAAAAAAAACATCCTCCCCTGCCAGTCATACGGCATTTTAACATTCACATCTCTCACACATGCCATCCCCTTCTCTGCCCACCTTCCACCCTGCAGGTGAGCTGATACCTAAGCAGCTGGCGAGCCCCTTGAATTCGATGAGCCGGTCCATGTTCTCATCCAGGAGCCGGAAGGTCCTTTGGGCGAGGACGTCAGTGTGCTCCCCGCAGGTCCAGGGCGACACCAGCCTGTACAGGTTGGTGAACTGCTGGGCATCGATGCGGTACTGCTCAGCGTACGGCCGGCTGGGGTCGTGCCGCTCTGCCACCGGGCTCGTCATTTCCCAGTAACACCTTATTAAATGTTCCCTCTAGGAGAAATCGGAGGCGGGAGAGGGGTTATTGCACTGCACAGTGTCAGAGAGCACCACCAGCAGTAAAAGGCATTCACATCAAACTGCTGTAAAATGCTCGAAATTCTCTTTGCGTGAGGTGTCACACTGATACCAAGACCATTTCTGTGTGAAAAAGCAAATCTTCAATCAGAGCAGCCAACTGCTCTCACAATTTGTAATGGATAATTAATACATTTGAAGGGAGACTGTGCAAATTCTTGGAATAAATTCACTGTGGGCTACTGAAACTCTATTAGCCACATCTGGCCCAGGATGTTCCTAACCAGCCAAAGGTACAGAGGGTCACAAAAAACACAGAGTAAGCATTATACAGGCTTGACCTGCTCATTTATTCTCTCTCAGACATCTCCATTTGGATACTGTACCTATTAGTCTTCCCTTAGGGAGAGGCAGAACAAAGAGTCCTAACGAAGCAAGCTGTCCTCAGGGAAGCAAGGAAAATAAAAAGGAACTGCCACCAAGAAATTAAATAAGAGGAGTGTGAGCCAGTTAAAGCTCAAAACCAGCAGTGAGCAGCAGGAGCGAAGCACTGAAAAACAAGCTCCAGCAGCATCATCTTACAACCACTAATGGAAGGAGGACCTGCTCTTAGTGACAAAGCTGTGTAACACTAACAACATACCACAGTCATATTCTCAGTATTTATGGCTGTGGACAATACACAAAAGAAATAGTCCATTAAGGACACTGATTACAAGCTTGGACCTCTAAATCAAGTACAGTTGTATAAGCTTAGATGTCCCTGTCTCCAAATAACTTTACTACAAGTTTTGTCAAATATCAGCTTGACAGAAAGGAACCGAAGTAGAAACTCCTTTCAGTTTAAAAAAAAAAAAAAGAAATAAAACTGTTAGAAATTAGGAACAAATAGCAAGGACACATGTTTGTGGAGTTTTCTTTCCCTTATGGAAAATAGTCTGCCTTTAAACAGCATTAAGAAAGCAGGACTCAAAAGCACTGCCAAGATCACAGTGAGCAGAGCTACATATTATTTAATTTATTCTGCATGTGAAAGTTACCAGAACCTCACTTGTCAGAGACCATTTCCAAGCAGCAAGTTATAAAGGAAACTCTGGAGCAATTCTCCTCTGAAGGATCTGTGCATTACTTACTACTCCTCTTTAACAACTGCGCAACCAAGGAAAGCACAAAATGGCATGATCCCATCCAAACAGCACCGCCCAGGCACAGGACATGAGGTCCAGGGCAGCAATGCGAAGTAACAGCTGGAAGTTACACCCAAAGAAGCCTCAAATAGTGCACTGCCCGCTTTTAAGGGAGACTGACCTTGAACAAGTCATACAATTCCTCTAAATCTTCAGGAAGAATTGAAACATCTGGGATGACAACTCTGAGCTTAAAAAGAAAGAAAATCATGTTAGTGACAGTCTCTACTGCCTTCATCGCTGACATGGGCAGGCCCATGAGCCCTGCAGGGACTGTACTGACATGCTACAGCTGAAACCACAGTATTGAAAAATCTTTGCAATGTTTCCCCCTTCTTTAGGTTCTACAGTTGGACAGGTCCATTGAAAGAGAAATCCCTCAAGGGCTATTACAAACAAAGACAGGAAGTCCCTAAGCTACAGGTCACAGGAGGCCAGGGAAGCATCGCATCGTGCTCTGTCTCTTCTTACACTCTTCCCCAGGCATCTGCCCAGGGCCAGCCATGGTCAGAGACAAGACACTGGGCTGGATGGCCCTGCAGTTGTTCTTAACTGTAAAGCCACCCTAGAAAATAATGCACACAGCTGCAAAAGAAAAATCCTCAGCATCCCAGGAAAGAACTTCTTCCAGGGACAGTAATGATTCTCCCTTGTTTCAAGGCTTGATGGCAGCTTTTTAAAAACTAAACCGGTGTGCCCCCAGAGAGGCAATGTTAAGCTACCTCAGTCAAAGTAATACCCTACTTACCACATTTTGCTTGGTTGTATCTTCGTGGCTCTGCAGGACACGGATTCGGTGTTTGTAGCGCATGTGCTCTATCTGTGCCACAGAGTGGTCTCCAAATTTCTGCAAGAGAAGAAAAAAAGTTTATTATTTGTGTAGTGTTTTGTGATATTTGTATTTCTCATTTACTGGAAATAAAACTTTTAAAGTACAGCAGGACCTTGAAGAAAAAGCATACCCAGTCTCTAACTGATCTCTCAGTGTAGGTATTCATAATACACCTACTCTTGTGTATTTGAGCACTTTAGCTAAGGAATCTGTAAATGTGTATTAACTTCCAGAGCATCCATGTTGAATTTAACCTTTTTCTTCTTTAAAATTCTAACTTAAGTGACCAGTAGATACAGAGCAGTATTTTACCTCATAGGAGTCGTGAATCAGGTTTGCTATTTCAGTGACTGGAGAGGCTTCCTGGTCATCACTAAAGAATGCGTGGTGATTACCAATAGGTGGTAGAGGGCTTTCCTCATTTTTGACATGCTCTAAAAACCTGAAGAGGAGAAATACATAAGAACACAGATCACACTGCACTATACTCTTCTTATAGCTCAGACTTAGAAATAAATTGGGTTTGGGGCAAGCTTGGCTTTTCAAAAATGGCTTTGTGATTACTCATCTGAGGAACAGCAAGCCAGCCAAATGACTAAATGCTGCCCAAGGAAGAAAACTTCTGTCTCCTTGAAGGCTGGAGCAGGAAGCCTGTCACTCCAGGGAAGGCACGAAGAGCAGCAGTAAATATTGCACGCTGACGCAGTCAATGCATGTCTCAGCGCTGCCAGGAAATTTCACAGGACATCTCGTCCCATGTACAAAGCCCATTGTTTAAGGCAGACACTGCAAAAGCAGCAACAGCAGCAAGGCAACATGGAGGGTCCTGCTGGTGCCTAGATGGAAGGAGCGCTCCTGCATGGCCATACCTGCTCAGGATCATCAAGGCCTGCCCATCATCCTTGCTGTTACACAGATCCACGGCGTTGGCCTCCAGGATGGCCAAGCCCAGCTGGAAAATGGCTTTGATGCCATCATAGAAGAAGCAGTCTACAACATTCACAGCACTTTCCAGGGGCATGATACTAAGGAAAAGGGTAAGGAACCAGGAAAGAGAGATGGAAGCTAAGGCTGTCAGATCCTTCATATGTTCAGCCAGCTCCGGAAGTTGCTCTTTTATAAGCTCTTCAAACACCGATTGGTCTACCTGAGCACCTGCAAGTCACAAAAAAACAGTATTAGCCAGGACTGATAAAGAAAAAATATTCTTTGAAGGTAATCATTGCTGTCAACTATCAACTGCAAGAGTTTCTTAAAATTTAAACTGACAAGATACACATGCATGTACAAAGAAAAATCCCATCATGCTCCAGCTGTGATCTCAGCCCAACCCTCATGTCCATAATCCTTACTGTACAACTTTCTGCAGAAAGAGTGTGTTGATTCTCCTAAGTGTCTTTAGGGTGCAATGAAATAATAATAGCAGCAGCTGTTGGTTTTAGCTACCAGAGCAAATAGAAATTAAGTGCTAGCAAAAGCAATCTTAAAGCATTTTACTGTTCGATTTGGGATCTATGCAGTGAAAATAAGACCGCAAGCATTCCTCTCCAGTGTATGTACTCAAGCAAGTGGGCAGTAAAGCTTTCGTTCCAAGTGAGGAAATGTAAGATGGAAATCCAGATATGGCTTACACACACTAAGTAGGAAAAAAGTATTTACACATAAATACATGCACAGATATAAATACATACTTACATGCATAATTATATATATATAAAGAACAAAGGATTTGTGTAATGCCCAGATAAAAGCTTTCCTAACTGTCCCAACCAGTCTTTCCAAAAGAGCAGATCCAGGCTATGCTTTAGCTATTAGCTCAGTTCTGCCTTGTCAGCAGCTATTGTAGAATCAATTTAGTTTCTTATCACTGAAGTGGCCTGTGTCTACAAACCAGATCTGCCACATCAGGGCTTTAACCAAAGACACTACAAGTTAAAAATATTCCTGAGTACAAAATGCAGTTGGCTTTTCAAGTATTTTCTCTTTCCTTTCAAGTTATTTCATTTCTTTCTCATAGTCCATATTCTGTTAATATTAGCAGACTATTTTAATTGCTATGAAATTTCTGAGACATATATATCCCTAGCACTTAAAACTTCTGTTATTCAAAAGCAGAATATAACCTGGACAATCTGTGGCAGAGCGGCAGCATCTTTTGGCTTTGCATCCAAATCATGGAGAAAACAAAACCAGCTCTGACATTTTGCTGTCTTAGAACTTTTCACATCAAGCCACAGAGAGCTTCTAATGGTGACTGAACAAACATTACAGCACCACAAATCAAAAGTAAGTGCCCAGGGGCATGCAAAGAGCTTTTGAGAAACACATCAAGCATGGTGCTTTGAAGAGAAAGCCTTCTCACATCAGATGGTCATAAGCAAGAAGGGTAAAGAAAACAGGAGAAAACAGACTGGGGTTACTCAATAGAGGGCAATTTTTGTGTTTTGTTTTGTTTTTTTAATAAGCTTAATGCAAACAATTTAATAGCCATAGTTAACACACACACAAAAATTGACTTGGTTTTAGAGGGTTTTTAAGGAAGCCAGAGACTGATAGGCAGATACATATAAAAAGATCATTCCAGACTCACTGGCAAAAGTGAATGTTTAAAAGGAACATGCAATGCTGCCTAGATATTTCACAGATCTTTTTATAATAAGTGTTGACATTACAGATGAAAGTCAAGTAGATGTATTCAAAGGGAATTTTCTGCCCACCTTTTCATTGGGCTCCCAGAAATCATGAAATCTGAGCAACTGAATCTCTAACGTGTTACAGCATGAGACCATGATGAGGTAGGAAAATACCAGGGCATCCATTTAAAAAATGATGACCCAAGATGCAAGCTAAATGATATCTCCAGGACTGAAAAGGCAAATCAGAGAAATGAAATAAGGTTTTCAGTGTTTCAACAGTTACAGTATCAAGATGATGACAGCCTAACTAAGATAAAGCAGGGTAAGATGGCCTGCTGGTTTATGCAGAGGAAAGAAAAGTCATGGTAAACGAGAATAGGATATTCATGACCCTTGCCATCACTCTTGACCCAAGAACAACTTGTTTCTATCTTGCAGCTATCTGCTTATAATTTCCTCTATGCATTGCACAGGGGAGAAGGAGAGAGGGAATTCCTGAAGGAGGAGCCCTGCCTGCAGGCCTTTCACATTTGCAAGCAGTGAAATGAAAATGCTTGTGAAAGGACAGAGTGGTGATAGATGGAAAGGCTGAAGGAGGGAGCTGGTCATGTTATGCAAGTAAAAAGGTCGAGTAAGACTGAATTGCCTAAGCAATTTTGAAAACAAAAATTATAAATAAATAAACACACAAATAAATAAATAGAAGATTTTGAAAGTCATAAAGAAAAGGCCCAAGAGAAGAAGGCCTCCTATCACCAAGGTCATTAATTCAGTAGCTGTTTTGACTGTAGAGATTACTGGCTGACACTGAAGAGGAAAAGCACAGTGACAGGTAGCAAGGTCAGAGGTCATCAAAGTTACAGAGATCAAAATTTGGACAACAGTGTTGGCAGTACAGACAAAGAGGAAAAGTTGGGTCTTGGAAGTGCTATGCAGGAAGAAACAATACAAAGTTTAGACAAGGGCTGGTTGCAAATCAAAAAAGAAGGTTGACTGAAATGCGAAGCCAAGAACACTAACTCGGGCAACAGGAACCAGAGGTGGGGCAGGGTGGAGAAGATCAGTAGCACCGATTTGGGCACATTAAGTTCCAGGGTAAACCAAAGTTGCAGAAGTAACTGCTCAGTGAAGCAACCATGCTGAAAAACTAGACCTCTGCCATTCAGAGGGAGCAGGGGAACTTCCGAGCTGAAGCTCCCGGCTCTGCACCGTAGTGAGCCATGGCAGTATGTCTTCTAGAGTCACAGCACTCTTTCCTTGGGGTACAGAGGACAGGAAAACAGAGACACAGGACAATTAAGACTCTCAGCAGTCAAACAATGTACACTGCAGCCGTGGCAACTGACAGGCAAGATACAAACCCAAATTAAGCATAACTCAAGGCAGCGATATGGCTGGCCAAGTTATAGTTTGGCTGTGGAGAATGCTACTTAGGGGCAATAACCCAGCAAGCATCAAAGTTATCAGTAACTCAAGGCACGCTGATGATACCTAGAAATGCACAAGGACAGATAAAGCTGTTTCTCTTAATCAAGGAAGGAGGCAGACAAACATGGAAGTCAGTCATCAAAATAGCAGTTTAAAGTCACGTGGGAGACAAGAACCAAAATTCTGACAAGTGGGACAGTTACAATGCCCAGTCCACTAGTTGAAAATATCAGTGGCATTCAAAGCACCACAAAACATCCTAAGCATCCAGCTAACTTTAGAATAACTCTGCTTGAACTTACTTCCTGCCAGTTCAGTGACAAGACAATAACTGTCCAGCAAGACAGTATCAGAAGGGAGGTATGACAATCCCATCCTTCGAGGAAAAGGCTGGAAATACTCTCAAATATCTCCTTCCACTCCCCAGACATCATAAGAGTGCCCAGACCATTTCTACCTCCCAGAACCACTACCACCAGGGATTTCCTCCTATCCCCATTTGCTCCCAAGTGACCCTGATCTCTCCCTTTGCCACAGCAATGGTGTAACACCAGACGCTGTAGCTAAGGTTAGCATAAAAGAGGAAAAAACTATCAAACATTTCTGCAAGGGGAGGAATTCACTGCAAAGAACAAATACTCTTCTTGTATGCATTCCTGCACTTACTGTGTGGAGCTGCTCAGCCCCTCTCTGTGCTTGAGGCAGATGTTTGCACAACAGTTTTAAAAATAATTGCACTGCAAAGAGCAGGAGACACAGCACACGCAGTGCATGGCACGCTCTGCAGAGTGACAGGGCTTACTTCCTAAATGCATCTCACATTCAGAGGGTTTTGTATCAGCCCTCATTACAAATAGCTAATTTAGCTGCAAACCTGCATTGCTCCAGCAGCCAGGCAATTCAGACAGCTCAGATCACAAATACCTACTCTAGCAGATCTTTCCTAGGTTCAACTTAAACAGCTCAAGTCTCTAACCAAGATCTGTAAGCTTTTCTATTTTTACCTAACAGGCAAAAGTGTCACCACCTTCTGATCAACAGGAAAGAAAAAGACAAGCTGTAAAGTTGAGCATATATTTATAGATCTTGCAATTCAAACCCTTCAAACCAAAACCAACTCTGGCTGGAACTGCTGTCCCTGCACACCACACAAGTAGATGGACCACCTCATCTGTGGGGTCTGGATCTCAGCAGACCCTGAGCATTTTACTCACCCCTGTGCAGTGTGGCTGCCCCTTCCCTGTCTGCAAGAAGACAGACACGAACTCACCTATCACTCGGTGGTTGAAGTAATCCGGCAGCATTCGCTCACACACAGCAACCAGCAGCCAAAAGGCTTCCTCCTCTTTGGCATACAACAGCAACACGGAGGTCAAAATATTCATAGACTTACAAGGGCAAAGAAGAAAATGGGATTTGTTAGTGACAAAAGCTCGATTATGGCAACTTTTATAGAAAGAAAAGTAGCGCAACATGATGTAAACAACTAAAAAAAAAAAACCAGGAAGAAAAAGAGACATAGACAGCAAATACATAATTGCAACCCAAAGGCGTAACAAGTTTTTCAAGCCTTTGTATACCATTTTTCATAAGAGCAACAGGAAACAATGGAGAAAAGCACAGTACAGGATTTGCCTAAATAAAAAGCAGGTAACTGACAGTGCAAGATGTTTTGGGGCTGCTTTCGCCCCCCCACTTTCTGTATCAGGACTGGTCTGATGTTAATGAGAATTCAGGGAGCTGCACAGAAATTGAAGTTATTTTAGCTGGCCATCTGGACAAAGTATTTTCACCATTTATCATCAGTTTTGAAAGACAGTGGCAGAAAGGTTCATGAAGCCTCTGCCCCAGTGTACTACATGAACCTCATCTCTGCAGGCCAATTTGCTCTGTAGTGCCTCCAAGTGCAAGAAATGCACTTTTGAACAAACAAAAGCATCAGAAACATTTTTTTCCCTCCTGAACTCTAAATGCAGTTTGCAAAACACTGAAGGAGTATTTTTATAAAGGCAAAGCCTTTTGTAAAGCCTACTTGTTTTCTGGGGTGAATGACATTTAATAACTAAAATTATGCATTGTTACTAACTAAAGGGACCTTATTTACCAAAAGCACCATTAAAAATACTCCCAACAGAACAATAAAGCAGAGAGTGGAGAGAAGGAGAAAAAAGCAAAACAGTGAGTGTTATACCCCTGGGAATTTCTCACCTGGCAGTATCCTATTTTGGGGTTCCTGTGTGCGTATGCCGTGAGCACCCTTCTGAGGGCAGCGATCCCCGTCTCGCTCTGGAAGGCGGGGTGCTCCGGCAGCGAGCGGTGGAGGTCACGCTCGATCTCCTCTGTCGCCATACAGCACTTGCCCATGGACGCCTCCACCAAATGTATGTAGTACCCAGGATGGGAGGCAAGATCCGTCTCGGCATCTGAGAGCAGCGGGAAGAGAGACAGAGGAAGACAGGAGTGGATTAGGACAATGCTAAACTTAGTGTTGTGGGAATTATTGCTCAAAAGGATCTAAGTAAGATGGTTTTCCCCAAGGTCTGTGAATTTACTGAAATTTCCAGGGGGATAAAATCCTAGCAGAATACATGTCCTGAAAACAAAATAAGCATTAGCAAACCTTACATGACAAAACATCATACAAAACACCTTAAGTGAGCAAAAGAGTTGTCCAGCAGAAAGTATTACAGAATGAAAGAATGGTTTGCATTGGAAGGGACCTTAAAGATCATGTTCCAACCCCTCTGATGTGGGCAGGGACACCTTCCACAAGACAAGGCTGCTTAAAGCCCCATCCAGCCTGGCCCTGAACAATTCCAGGGACAGGGCATCCATAATTTCCCTGGACAACCTGTTCCAGTGCCTCACCAGACACACATATTACTGGGAGAAATGTATTCAGCGGTGTTCACATCCTCCAAGGAGGAAAAGCTCCACTTTTTACAAATGTCTGAACATGTCATATGACTAAACTTGAGATCATATTGTAAGCACATTCTGGCTCTGCCAGATCTGTCAATGAAATGAGTTGTTTTTTCCCTCTCCAGTTTCCGTAAGCCCTGACAACATTCAACAAGAAGCAGGAGCAGGACTGCTGACTTTAAGATGTCATTATTTTGCAGTAATTTGATTTCTCTAGGGTTAAATCAATATTTATACTACAATCTAATTACTGCTTGAAGATGAACACTGCTTTATGAAAAAATTTTAAATTACATAGATTACAAAGATGTTATTTTGATTCTTCTGCACATCATATGATGTCATCCTGAGACAAAATTTTTACATATTTACCTAGGTACTTCCTTGCATTTATTACTTCAGTTCAGATCATCTCTCTTCTGTAAGTAGTATCACAAGATCCATGTAAAGGACATTTAACTGCCCTTGGGAGATTTCCTGCCTAAATGTTTTGTCATGTCCAGAATCAGATGATGCCTACAGCCAACATATCTAAGCATGCCCACCTGAGAAAAGCAGCCAGAGTTTGCCTCTTAAGGATTCAGGAATTCCCATAGCAACAAGTTTTCTGATCTTCTCTGTGCGAAACATGCACACAGTTCTGCCGTATTCTACAAAATGATCATCCCACAGGCTTTCTTTGATTTGCTCCCTAGACTGGGAACAAGAAGATATATTTTAAAAGAACAAATCATGTGCATGTGAGAACTGGTAAACAAAAAACATTTTACATATTAGAAATTCTGCAAGGTATTTCCATTACCAATGGAAATGGGAAGCCTGCCCTAGGGACTACAACTTTCCCCATTTTGCATATCCAATTCACCACACAGAGAGAAAAATTATAAATATTCACCAGAACAAAAAGGGGGCGGAGTGAGAAGAAAAAAGTTCAAGCAAATAAAAAGCTGTTATCTCACATCTAACTTCTCCAACCAATACAGAGTGCATTTTACTAAAAATGTGTATATTTCTGAACATAACCTCAGCTTTTTTAAAAACAAAAAACTCCCTAAAACACCTACAGCTTCCCCCAAATGTTACATACCTTTCCAAAATCAAGGCCTGATATTCGTGACTGATGAAAGTCTGACCTTAGTGCTTCTGCATTGAGCAAGTAACTGTTCTCCTTTTCACATTCACTTCTCTCCTTCATTTGTGAAGCCTCTGTTCCCAGATGTGCAGGCTCACCATCCCTCAGCACACACATGGATCCAAAAGCAAGACTGTTCTGCAATGCAGAATCAAAGCGGTAATGACTGAAAAGAGGCTTAGAACTACATCCTCAACTGTACTCAAGACACAGAGCTGGGTTACTCTTCGCCTTTTGCATTAAAACCTTTCACACCTTTTAGGAGGAAAGGTCTTACTCAAGACTTTATACAAATTATTGTTCATTTGCATGTTAGGAAAAGGGTTGGTACTTTAAACCAAAAGTTGTTAGCAAATGCTAAATGTCCTTCATGACAAGCTACCAAACAGTCTTTTACTATTAGGATTTGAAAGACAGAATCAGAGAACAATTTAGGTTGGAGAGGACCATCTTTTTCAATCCCCTGCTCAAAGCAGGAGCTCTCAGACCTGGTTGCTGGGGTCTGTGCTCAGTCAAGGTGAGTAGCTCCAAGAAAGTAGAGTCCACAGCCCCTCTGGGCAGCCTGGTCCAGCTCTGTCCACCCCTGAGAGGAAATCTTTCTCTTTTTTTCTATTCAGATTTTCCCTTGCTGCATCTTGAGGCTGTGGCTGCTCATCTTTCAGATGGTGCATCCAAGATGAGTCTGCCTCCATCTTCTAACTCCCCTCTATCTAGCGGTAGACTGGCTGAAGAAGTCCTGCTCCCTCAACCTCTCCTAGCAAAGCATGTACTCCATCCTGTCTTGTAGCCCTTCACTATACTCCAATTTATCAGCGTTTTTCTTGTGCAGTGGACACAGTACTCCAGATCAGCTTCAGAAGTGCTGAATAAAAGGGAATACTGACATCCTGTGACCTCCTGGTTACAACCCTCCTAGTACAACCTATATAGTGCTGACCCTCAGTACTATAAGAGCACACTGCTGACTTATAAGCTCGACTTGCTGTCCACCATGAGCCCCTCACCTTTTCCACATGGCTGTTCTCCAGCCAGCCAGTCCCCAGCCCCTCCTGTCACATAGGGCTACTTTGCCAGGTTTCACATCTGCTTCTGTTGAACTTCACAAGGTCTCTATCAGCCCATTCCTCCCTATTGCTGAGGTCTCTGTGAAGGGCAGCCCTGCTGCCCACCATATTCACTGCTTGTGTGTCAATCACAACCTTGCTGAGGGTGTGCTCCATCCCATCAGACAGGTCTTTAAAGAAGGCATCAGATATCACTGGCTCAAGATCAATCCCCCAAGGAAGGCAGGATAATGAACTGATGGAAAGGAGAAAAAGGGGGAAAGGGATGAGAGGGGGGAGAGGTGGGAGAGGAAAAGGAAGAGGAAAGATCAGTACCTGATTGTTATTTTGCAAGTTGTTGCAGTGCACTGGGTTGATGGAATTCACATCTTTTAGCCTCTGCAGCAGGTTCTCCACCAAAGTATCCCGGTCCTTCAGCTCAATGAACTGAAATGCTGTCTTGCTCCTTATGCTAACAATGATGGGGTTAGGGAGAAGGCTTGTGTCCTCCATCTTCTCTATACTGATTACCTTTTCCAGAAACATTACAGAAAACACATTTGGCACCACATCCACAGAAACACCTTCAAATATTCTACATGTACCAAAACGTACAAACACAGCATTCATAAGCATGTATGCTTTAAATGTGGTTATTCATACTGGTTTTCCTTGATCAAACACATCCTACCACCTGAAGTTCATGGTCTCTTTAGATGCTCAAAGCAGATACCAAAAAGTATCCCAGATGCCTTTTTTTTAATAAATTACTTTGCAGCCCAATTCTGGACTGTAGACTGAGGGGAAAGATAAGAAAGAGGTGTATGATTAAAAAAAGATCTATAAAAGGATCAACTTGATCAAATTCTGGGGGATGAAGGAAGAAATTTACTTTCACACTTTTGAAGATAGGGAGAAACAGCTGTTTTGTTCTTTCTGATTAAGTATATAACACTGTTCTCTTATTGTTTTCTGTTTTTATAACAGAAGGTAAGTTGCTACAACTAGGATATGATTTGGATGTTACTCTGTTATTACTCGAGAATGAAAGGAAAGCTTTAATTAGGAGATCATAACAACATTGTATCCACAGCAGATCAGGTAGATGTTAGCCAACAGCTTCTGTCTCCTCTTCTACTCCCACCACCTTCCCACGTGCTCTCCCCTCCACTTAAATACATCTTTGATTTCATGTAAATTTGTTAGCTCATTACTGCATCCAGAACATCCCCTTTTTCTCTCTGGCCTCCAGCTTTGAAAAGTATCAACAGGTTTGTTTGAGGTTGTCTACGGAAGGAGAGTTTCAACGCTTTTAAGTGTTGATCCCAGGCAAGGATGCTTTTACATTGCTGGAATGGTCCAAGCTGGGCTCCATCAACATCAAGCTGGACATATGTGTTTGTGGAGCTGGGAGGGGGAGCCTTGTCCAAGTCTTGGGCCGAGCAGATTCTGCTTTTGCAAGTCCTCTGTCCTGCTGCATGACCTGTCCATACTTCACTTTGAGGATCGTGTTGAATCACCCGTATTTCTAATGAGACCCAGAACAAGCTGTACCACAATCCTGTAGGCATGATACACACAAGCATCCTACTCTTTTTCGTCAAACAATACTTTGCAGATAAGTCAAGTGACAGTGGAGGCCTAGGGAAGAAAAAGGGAGATAAAGACCCAAAATGAAACAAACAAATAACTCTACCTCTCTAAGTGGGATGATAACATTGCAGCAGCCATTTTCTTTGCTAGCAAAACAGATATAACTGTCGGAAGTGTACATCCTTCCCGCTGTGTGACAGCGACTAAACGGCGTCCAGAGAGAACAGTCTACAACTTCATGCAGCTTCTCCTTCCTGGGTAATCTGAAGAAGGCCCGAAAGAATTCATTCTGTGCTCTGGCTTCAAGATCCCTGAAGAAAAAGCAGAAAGAATGAATCACAAGATCTTGAAAGGCAGAACATACAGTGCAAAGTTCGCTTTTCTTGTTGGCCTCATCAAGAGCGAGGGATACAGAATAAAAACACTGTGCACAGCAATCTTCAGTGCCTATGTGAACAGACTGCTAAAAGACCAACTTTGAAATACTAAAGAAAAACATTATCAGTAACTGCTTGTTTAACAATAAGGTCAAAAACAATTAGTGTAGTTACTAGGAAAGGACATTAATTTAAATCAGTTGTTTTGTTGGTTTGGGGGGTTTTTTTAAAATTATTATTTAACCATGCATTTTCTGTGGCTGCTGTATGACTTTCCAGGCTCAAAGAGTTACAAATTTCAATGCCCAGGAGATAATTAAATCTTTCATCTGATGAACATACATCAAGCAAGGGAGATTAGCCTAATGTTCCTTGTTTCCCTTCCCAGTAGCATTACCAACATCACCCCAGGGACTTGCACCTGCACCCAAAAGTAATGCATTTGCTCTGTGAGTACTTCCAAAGCGGTCAATAATAGAAGAAGTAATGGTGGTGGCAGTTACATCATGGAAACCTTGACTTTCAGAGGTATCAGCCTCTGAGAGCCCTCAGAACAGTTGCAAAAAGTTTCAGGTCACTTACAGACTCTGTCATGAATAACAGCACCAACAACACTCCATTTGGATGTGACTTCCTTCCACTCACCCATCCACATTTATTTGGGAAAAAAAGTTTACGTAACTGAAAGTTTCATTACTGAGCTATAGTTACACAGATTTGGTTTTGGAGGTTTTTTTTTCTTCTCCTTTTTTAACAAAGAAGCCTGCAGTAATTTACAGAGCTATGCAATTGCATTATAAACAGGCCATGGCTATTAGCTCACCACCAGCAGCTCCAGAAATGTTAGGGCTTAAATTTTATCATTTTCTTTACTACAAGTACATTTTTTCCAAACATGATTCACCTTAGGGAAAAGAAAAGGGAAAAAAAAAAAAGCTTGACTTTGTGCCATTGAAAGAATTTAAAACATGGGCTGAAGCATAACAGGGAGTGGTACCTTAGTGCTGTAAATCCCCTCTCCACTCTTTCCTTCACCCTCCTCTTCTGCAGACACCTTCCCCCTACCCCAACCCTGGTGTTAAAACATGAGCTGAGACAAATGAAGCCTCTGCTTCAGGAAGTAAATCAATTGTTTGTTTGGGTTTTTTTTCATTTTAGTTTAATCCACAGAAAAAAACAAAGCCATGTGAATCAGGGAGGAAGACAACCCAGAACAAACTGAGACCTGAGAAGGGAGGATCTGTATCTACAAGCAACAGAAAAGACAGAATGAGCTCAACCAGTGTTCAGCTGCTGTTTCCTTCTCAAGCATTATCTTCCTTAATAATATTATCCAAAGAAAACAGACAAACAGTCTCCTGTTTTTTCACAGAGAACAAAGAGAAACTCTCTTTGTGAAGGAAGACAAAAAGGTTGCTCCTGAGTTAAAATTCCACAGCAAGAGCAACTCTGATAAGTGCCCGCAGCGATCTGCTATTGTGACAAAGCTGGATCAGGATATGCCTCCTAGTTAACTCACCACTAAAATATTTTCCATTTCTGCACTGCACAGATGAATGCTGCTGATAGCATCTGCAGTCAGGTCTGGGTAGAGCTGTGCTCTCCTGCTATTGTGCTGAGAAGGTAAGACCCTCCCTGCATCTACTTGGCTGTGAAGATTTCTAGACCTCTATATGAAAAGAGGCATTATACAGAAGAGTGAGATTTCTGCTGAGGCACAGGTTGTCTGCTATTTAAGAGATGACTGTTTCTAATGCTCCAAAATCTGAAGCTTCTGAGTTTTCAAGACTTTGCTGCATCTCTCGTGGATGCAGGCTCCACGTGCAGGGCCTTTCACACAACGAGCCAGAGGATTTTAAGCTGAAGAAGAACGACATTCCCCACATCTACATCAAAGTAAATTCACCAGGACTGCATCCACCCCCTACTCACCCTGTACCAGGGTAAGGCTGCCAACCTCAATATCCCTGGAACTGCCTGTCCCCCCACAACTCAGACACAGGCCTACAGAGGGTCAGCACCCAGAAACAAGTGCTAAACCAGGGGCCAGCCTGTCCTCAAAAGGAGGGATCCTGGATTGAAAAATGGTAGCACAGGAATGACATGCTGTCAGCACCTACCACTGTGGGCTCAAGCAAGATGTTTTATTGGAAAGTTGCACGCTGTGATATATTTCCTGTTAGGCAGGCAAATTCTAGGGCTTAAAGGCTTCCCTTCGTAAACACAGCCAAACAAAATTAGAGTTGGTTAAAAAAATCCCAAAAACCCACAAACAAAATTAGCTCTTAAAATGCGACAGGCAATTGTTTAAATATGATGCAGTGGCTGGCCCACATTACCAGGTCCCACAGCTTCCATTTTGAGTTTCACAACACCTCCCACACCAAACGGAAATGCAACTTTCTACTTGCACCCCATCTGTTTGAAAATTTCTACTCTCACTTAACAATTTCCATGTTGATTTGGTTTTTAAGCAAATGCAGCATACTGAACAGTACCTAAGAAATAAAAAGGAAAGCTATCATTTTGTAAAAATAATGTTTACCAAGTATTTACACAAGCATCAGGAGAATAAAAGGTGAGAAGATGCAACTGCCTTGTTCCCTATGTTTCAGAAAACTCAGCAGTTCTTTCCAAGTGCAGCTCCCAGCTTGCATGTTATGGGATCCTGGACTGCCTCCAACTCCAGCACTTCAAAGTGAACGGCAAGCCTGAACTGTGATAATTCCTTGTGCATGACCCCTACGTTACCTTCCAAGAGTTTTAAATTAAAGGAAATAACACACAAGACTAACAAAACGGCTAAAAGTATCAGGACACTTAAAATGCTGTCCTCACTGTCAAATGTTTTTCTGTGCTTTAAATTCAGCAGAAGCCAACTTGGCAAGATTTCAGCTCTGCTGAGTCACTTGCTGCCTATCTAAAATCTAAACGGGTTGACCTCCTGCTTTTAGAGACCAATTACTAGATTCTTCATACTATTCAGACTCCAGAAAGTTAGATATTTTGGAAATAACACATCCAATGATATACGTCTTGTTTATTGGAAGAACTGCTTCTTATAAGCAAGCCAGGAGAAGTTATCTGAGAAGAGCCAACATGGACTTGTCAGGACACATGTAAACTAAATATCATTCCCTTACACAGCAGGAACACTAGACTTGTAGATGGAGGAGACGCAATGAATGTTTTAGCCAGAATTTATAAAAGTCTTGATATATCCTCTCATGGAACTAATAAAACTAGAAGTGAAAAACTGTTGTACCAAGCCAGTTGAAAAAAAGAGTACCCCAAAAAGCAAACCTCCAAGGCTTTCTGGTAGATTGGAAGATTGTATTAAGAGGAATTCCTTGGGAATCTGTCCTGGACTAGCTTCTGTTCAACGTCTTCATCAGCAATCTGCATGATGGATCAAGAGCTTGTTGTTACTAAACTTGCACACGATGTGAGGCTGGTAGAGGCTAATGAATGAAAGAACAGGATCATATTCAGATTGATATTCATAAATTTAAGGGATGTTGTGGAAAAAAGTATTACAAGTATTTTCAGCTGTACATCATAAGCTGCACAAACGCAGGATGGAGATCAACTCTACAGGGAGCCATTCAGCAAAAAGAACAGACCTTGGGGTTACATGGGATCACAAGATGAACAAGACCGAACAGCCTCGCACTCACAGGACGAAGAGGAGCTCTGGGCTGGGCTGCAGAAGTGCACAGCCACCAGGCTGTAGCATGGCAGTCCCAGAGCTGTTGCAGAGAGTCACGCTGCTCCTGCCCTGGTCAGCACTGGTGGGGTTTCTTGGGCAATCCTGTACCCTGCCATCCCACACCTGCCACCTCATGGCATAAGTGACAAATGTCCAGAGAAGACTTACCACAATCTCTAAAATCTGGACTGATAGGGTAGTGCAATTTAAAGAAAAAAAGAGAAAGGAGATGCACATCAACCTCCAAATACACAAATGATTGCTCCAAAGAAAGAGAGCGCATCTGTTCTCTTCAACAGTACTGGGTAGAATAAGAAGTGACAGACTCAAAAAGCAACACTTAAGATTCAAGTTAGACCTCAGACTTTTAAATGACAGAACAGTAGAGTACCAGTATGGATCCTAATACTCTCATTACTGCAAATCCTTAAAAAACACATTAGGCTATTCTCTATCATGACTGACACACAGAAATAACCCAAACCCCACCTTTTGCCAGGAGATGCAACAAAAACATGTTCTTTCTAGTCACATTCTCCTTGTTGCTCAAGATTTAGAGCATTCTCAGACTCCTTCTCTGAAGGAATTAATGCAGACTGAAGTGACATTTACAACTCAGGGTACTTCAACCAGTTTCTGTTCAGCTTAGATCAGCGTTAACAACCTTCTCTGCCTTTCTCACTGGTAATTCAGAGTTAGACAGAAGAAAAGAAAGCTGTAGAGCCTGGAGAAATATATCGTACTTTTGAAACCTTACTGACACAAGCACTAAAGCTTTTAAATTGCAGGTTCTGCTCTGCAGAATTTCCTCACTACGTTTGAGGAATGCAATGGATATTCTTGCATGCTGAAAGAGATGGAAATTAGAAGTACAAGAAATCTATACCAGAGATTTTAGCAACTTTCCTATTAAAAAAGAAAAAATAGTTACCATATGTTCCAGTAAAATTGTATGGCACATAACTGTGGCTGCAAGACACGGCATTTGTAGTTATCAGACACCTGACCTTTACTTTGCTTTTTATGGCAATTATCTTAATTGCCATTAATCCCTTCGTAATCCATTGTTCTGAGTCTTATTTCATAAAACAGCAAGGAAAATTGCATACTAACTTGTTTGACTCTGGCCATAATATAATTTGTGTCACAGACTGTGGGCCTAATCGCACAGCCTCTCTGAGTCCCATCTCTCCACTGCTCAGCAAGATGACCCCAGGAGCCTCAGGAACGGCAACAAAGGTTTCTGGGTTTCAGAATGTAGAATGACATTAAAAATGGATTTTTTAAAAATAAAGATATTGAGACAAGCCTCTCACAAAAGAAAGCCAAGCGACTTCATTGATTTGACAAAGCTGAAATAGTTCTAATGACGTGTGGATTATTGCTTTCATTTTCATAGACTATTATTTGCTTCCAAATCATGCACAAGAATTAACAATGACAATTATTAAGGGGAAAGTGTTGAGAGGAGTCGTTCTTGTAGTACTACAATGATTTCAAGAAAAAAAGCAGCAACAAAAACTTCACACACCAAAAAAAAGTAAAACCCCCCAAAACATGTCAGCACAAAAACCAGTTTATCCACTATTCAAAAGCTAGGTCTTGCTTAATCACCCTATATTAAAGCAGTTGCAAAAGTGTGACAAAGGGCACCAGAAGCAGCATTTTATCCAACCACTACCTAATTCATGCAGAGGAAATGGGATTTCAGAATCTTCCATGTTTCCCTTTCTGCCATCCCAAGTCACAGAAGAGGAACTCTCCATTAAATGTATTTTTGTCCTTCCTTCTCCTTTGTCCCTCAACTTTTTTTTTTCTTCTTGGGTTGGAAGGAATGAGAGGAGAAAACCTGTTTGAATAAATTTGTGGGATGGTTTCTGTCACTTGATTGCAACACACTACTTTTCAAAAATGCCACAAGGTACTTACAAGTTGATTTCCTGAGAGCCCCTTATTATAGCATATTACTGAGCTTATACTTTTCTTTGCAACTGTAATTTTACTTTGTTTGTAGTCTTCCACTCAGTTAGTACCCTTGATTCAAAGACTCTTTTGGGAACTGACAACAACGACTTAAAAATCAGTAGATGCTGAAAATACCTCACCCCAGGTTTTTGTTACATCTCCTCTGTATTTCCTTTCTTTGCTTCATGCATCTGACTTTTCAGTCCAAAAGCAGTAGAAAGGTAGAACGGTAAAGCATGGAAAGGGGCTGAAATACAACTTATTACAGCCATATCCTACATCAGCTAAAGTACATACCCTACACTTCTTGGGCCAAAAGCCTACAATGTTAACAAGATCCAGTTACACATATAGTGTAAAAACAACGGTAGCCCTTGTATTCCAAGGAACCGTGGTTATTAAAAATAAAGGCTGCAAAGATGTTCATGGTTGCTCACCACTGTGTTACCTCAAGTTAATTCCTTCATGACATCATGGATGAAATCTTGGTGTCAGTGATTTTCCTTACTGAGTGTACATATGAAATTGTAGAGAAAGTCCATTTTTTCAAACTTCATTAGGAAATTTGGTAGAAGTGTTTAGCTGAGATGTATACCCAGCACCACCGTAAAACTGCCCCTCAGAAACAATAAAAAGTGCTACTGGACATGTGACTCTTTTTGGGGAAATGATACCATGTGTTCCTTATGTTTTAGCTGGGAAGCAATACTTGGGTGATTCCCTTCATACCTCTGGCAGAGGGAGAGGAAGGAAGAGCAGGAAAGGGCATGACTCAAGAGGAGATAAGCGCTCACATCCCATTCAGAAAAGAAGTATTTTAAATCAGCACCTTAACCTTGATGCCTCAGGCAAATTCCAGTTTGCGCTATTCCATCCTGCCCACCAAAAACTCCTCTGGGCAGTTTCCCTTCCCCTTTCTCACAGCAACAAATAAAACACAGAGTTGTGCATTGCACTACTGGTAGAAAAATAGCTATCAATCTTTTCCAGAGAGCCCAATGCATTCTGTAGTGGGAGAGGAATGCAGAGATGCATTTCAGGGATGCATGGAGTAGAGCTGACGATAGCACATTAATCTGTTGCAATTGCCTGTGGGTTTTTTAAGTCCTATAACTGCTCGCTAAATTGGCTATGGCAACCAACTAGTGAGAATTCCATATTTCAGATAGGATCAAAAGCAGTAATTCTAGAGAACTGCTGAGACTACGAAAGCCTACACACTGCCCAAATTGTAAGCATAATAATGTGGTTCTTCAGGGAAGATGGAAAATACCCCTTGCTGCAATCTCGCATTCTAGAGGGAATGGTACTTTTAAAACAAACAAAAAACTATGTGCTGTTTAGGGGAAAAATATAAAATGGAAAAAGGTGTCTTGCACACAAGTTGAAATGCACCTATTGGATACACCAAAATACATTATAAAATCTCTTTTGCGTCCAGTCAACCCAGCTAACACACTAAACCGTGAAGCCCACTATCAAACCTCTGCTCATAAAACAACTTAGCTTTTTACCTCTTGGTTATCTGAGTAGGATCCTGAAGACCTGGATCCAGTTCAAAGATCTCATTATCCAGTAGCCTTCGGAGCGTCACATCTGCCAGTTGCTCCATGATCCTGAAAGCCTCGGCGATGTTGAGGAACGTGGAGAAGTCACGCTCCTTATTTGCAGTAGTGACACGGACTGTGTCCGTCATGAAGACATTAGAGGTTCTCTCCAGTTTCTGGACCTCAACCCAAGGAATGATAAGTTTCACTGCAATCAGAGAGAAAAGCAAAAGTGGTTTGGAAACTCTGCTTACATTTTTCAGATTTGGGAAATAAGCAAATTCAGAATGAAATGCATACAACCAAAGAGGAGAGAGAGAGGCATTTTGTCAAGACCAAGCACATGCTGAAATGCCTGTTATGACCCTACATTCAATCTCCCCCACTCTAAAAGTCTTTTTCAGATCTCTCCCTCAAAATTTTAACTATTTTCATAAGAAATGCTGGACTGGGGAGTTGTGCCTTTGCAGAACACCTGCCATACACTGTGCTCCTAACCCGTTCACAAGTCATTTCTGCAGCCTGCTTCCTTACTACCAGAAGAAACAGTTCAAGAGTACAAAAATAATAGGAAAAGGCTTAGTAATCTCCCAGAAACAAAGTCACAGGCAGGTGGAAAACCAATTACATGCACAGTTACTTTAGCTTTTAAAATAAAGCTAACCCCCCCATCTAAAGGGAAGCTTTGGCACATGGAGATTTCTATAAAGTGTAATTACTACTATAAACAGGACATTTTTAAAAAAGCTACCTAGGCATTGGGATCTTGCCATTTTGGTTACTTTATACTGAAAAGGTGCACAAGCAAATCTTGCCCTAAACATTAACTGCAGTCAGACTTATTTATAGAAAACAAAAAGTGCAGGACTCTGTTTTCTATACTTAAACGCTGCCAAATCATATAAATACAAGTGGTAAACAGAATCAGCTTATTTTAGATAACTGCTGAAGGATGTTACTTGCCTCTCATACAAATTTCTGGTTAGAAATTAGGCTGAAAAGGACTTTAAAATAGATTAAATTTGTTCTTAACAACTGTTGGAAGCTTCCCAGGATTCTCAGTGCCAATAACACCAAGACTACACCCCCTAACATCCTCAGCTGGTCTCCTGATACCAATAAAGCAATAAAAAGGCAGTAGTAACAAACATTGTCATATATATATGACACTTATCCGTGATCATTAATTACCTAAGGAGCTACCTTCAGCAACTTTTCTGTACTACATGAACCACAGCTGTCAAGATTATTTGCAGATTACATTTTTTCTTACTTAAATAAAGCACAGCTGCGTCAACACACACAGACTGTTGTGAATGGTCATAAAATCATCTGTATCGGCACAGTCAAGGGAAGAAAGATTAAATAACGCTGCAGCAATAGCACTGTTGTTCAGGCAGGTCAGAATCACACAGGCTCTACAGTGTTGGTTGTAGACACAGCACAGCAGACTGTAAGGGGCCCAAACTACTGATAAAGGGTACTAAGTCTTCGAAGTTTTAGAAAAAACACAAGTTTAATTAAAAAATGTGAAGAAACCTTGGCACACCCTTTCAAGATATCTGACCATCTTAGCCTCTGAAATCCTGCAAATACTTTGAGGCTTAGATAAAAGGGTACTTGTCCTGGAAGAAATGTTTCATAGAGTTCATAGTCACATAAGCCATAAGTTAATTTTATGAGAAGCTGAAAACAGGCTCTGATATTGCATTCCAGGTCCTTTCAACACCAAATAAAACAAGAAGGGAACAGACTTGCCAGAAGCAGATGATTTAACACTTTGTAAAGAGATTTCAGTCTACAATTTGGGGAGACTTTTACAGAGGTAAAAACACAATTGAGAACCATTTTTATTGCAACTCATATATTGTTTTTTCCCTGTGCTGTCCTGAAGAACACAATAATTGTGATTTCTTAGCAATATTTTCAAGACCAGATTTGACCAGATTTGTGATTTCTACCTGAAAAAAGACAATTAATCACTTGTTCTACATGTAATCAGTGTCAGCTTCTCAAATAGTAACAACCAGAACTATAATAAATCTGGATTATACCATGCAATACAAAGATTTCAAAAACATGACAAAACACTAGCCTAGAAACAGAAGTAATCTGCTTTAACAGAATCAAGGAAGTGGGAATCATTTCAGCATATATAATGCTTCCCACTGAGTTAGGGAAGTTTGTTTAGCCAAAAGAAAATTCAGGGTTTTATTTCACATTTCCATGCAAATGCATGGGAACACAAAGGCCATGCAACAGACTACAACAGTGAACGAAGAGTGTATTTTCCATGGTCAAAATAAAAAGTGCAAACATGTAATTGTTTGTAGTTTTTTTCTGTATTTTCATAATGAATATTATTAAAGATATGAGAAGAAATCTCTTCTTAAACAATACAGCGTGATGTTGTACTTCCAGTATCACTTTATTATCTGTGGTATTGCATAAAAAAATTTTTGGAACAATATAAAGGGTTTTTCTCTCTCCCTCCTGCTTCCTCTATTATCTATCATTAATAAGTACCATTTTTGCTTTGTGTGCTTTGGCAGACTGGCTATCTCAGATTTAATGACAGAATACTCACCAACATAGCAGGAAGAAATGACTGCCAAAGGATATTATTTAATACTTATTTTAAACAGAAATATACTTATATATATATAATACTTATTTTAAACAGAAAACAAGATTAAACAAGAATTCAGATATTTAGTATGTATCAAGAGACTCCATTCTAGTCTTCCCAGCAAAAATTGACTTTTGTTTTTATAATGAATAACAAACTTACCCACATTTTAAATCTAACTCTTCCACCTTTTGCTGATATAACAAAATAATTGGCCTGAAATAATATAAGGGAAGAAAGGACTTCCAACTCTAAGCATGTCTTTGTATGTTTTAAGTCCTGGAAATTACCATATACTATCTTTCTTATCTTTACATTAACACACTTCATCTACAGCTATATAACAATATCAAATCCAGATGGAATATGGCAAAGTTTTCCTAATTGTTATAACTGAAAATTGTTGCTATATTTATAGCAATACAGGTTTCTATTGCTGTCCTTGCTGAAGTTCCAGCAGGATAAACAGGATTTAAAATGTTAGCAGTTCGTGCACAATCTTACTAAACAGACAAATGCTATAGAGTTTATATGGCTACATTCATTTTTACTATCTTATGTCCATTACTTTCATTTTTACCTTCTAATACCTATTCTGACAGGCTTTTCATAACCACACAGCCCTTCCTCTGTAGCAGAACACCATGACCAAGTTCTTACAACTTGCTGAACCATCTGAAAGTCTAAAAACCCCAAGACACATTTATTGTGACCCTCCTGCACTTCAGAAACACAAATCCCTAAATTGCTGTTGTTTTTCCTTAAAAGTTCTGAATTTTCACCTGGTTCTCCATGGCACAGCCCTTTTATGTTTCCTGGGCTATTTTCAGGCAGGCAGGCTGGACTCGGGCATCCCTGGCTCCACCAGCCCTGGCCTGCAGCAACGCGATGATTCTGCTTCCCCACATGCAGGAGGGACCTAACCTTACTCACCCTTTTCAGCACTGAAAGTCTCTATTTCAGAATCTGTAGGAGGTCTGTTGCTACTTTGCCATGGCATTAAAAATAAAAAAGAAAGAATCAGATAGCAACTATGTGTGCTCTTACAGTGTCATTTTTATTACTGGATTCAAAATATAAAGACTGAAGTAAAAACTTAAACAGGATCTTTCAGCTGAACAAAAAAAATTCAGAAACTAAACTTCAGAGGTGAAGTAGGCTTTTCATAACAATTCTGGCTATTCTTGCTTTTAAATGTAGTTATATTTATATCTCTCCCCAACATTAGGTGTCTTACGCATTTACACTTACATTCTTTGCCCAGGAAGAAGGAATAAAAACAGAGATGATTGATGCTCAAATAAAGCCAGCCTTGCCGAGGAACTTTTCCTTTCCAACAGCAACAGGAATAATAGGTGATCAACTTCTCTGCTTCAGGAAAATTAAATCTGGATTCAAATTTCACCAGGGCTTCTCGGAACTTCTCAGGGTCTTCCTCCTGCTCAGCGAGCTTGCTGCTTGTTTCCTCTGCAATCAGTGCCTGAGTCCATAGCAAGACAATGTATTAGGATGAAGCTACAGCATTCACCATCAGGCAAGTTGCTGCAAGCTACCCATTCAAATTTTAATAACGCAAACCTTTCTCACAAAGAAATTCAAGTTGATTTGCAATTTTCACATATGAAGAAATTTCTGGTGCTTGCATCTCTCATACATTTTTAATGCTTCCAAAGCAAGACTTCTGGGGCCGTTTTTAGATACAACATTTTTTTCAATGAGTCTAGCAGAACCATATATTTATACTTCTACTATGGCTTACGATTGTTCTTATTTGGTATATACACAGCAGAAGTAGAGTAACAGTTGTGTACACTGACCAGTACTATATACATATGAAGAAGCAATGCAGTCATATGTGTCATTAACTTAAGTGATGCTTGGAACCATTAAAAATACGGTTTCAAGAACACCTACATAAATGTAATTAAGATTTCAGATTTTTAATAGTGGTATTACAACAAAGGAGTTACGATTACCAAGCAGTCCTAATACACCAAAAGACTACAGCAGGTACAAGGGTCCAAAACCTGGACTTAATATTAACTAATGAAACCTCAAGAATTTCAAATACGTGCTATGTTAGGTAACAGGCTGCCACAGTGTTATGAAGAGAGATTAATTGGACTTGGTCCTTTCAGTGTGTCTAAGACAAAATGCCTTTTTTTAAAGAAAACAGGATAAAAACTAGGATTTGTACAGTGATGTTTTGCCTCTGTACCCTTCTTCCCCAGATTCTGAGCCCACTGAGATCACAGCAGCAGGGTTGAAATTCACCAAAAGCATTATCTTCCTACGAAGTTCCAAACCAGAAAAGGGGCTATGGGGGGAAGAGCACCCCACTAAAACTCTTAGCGAGGAAAGGCTTGCAGCAGGACCTGAGGCACAGCAGTCACCAGTGAATCCATAACCCCAGCCATCACCATGCTGCTCTTGGAGCACGTATTTCACTAAAAGCAGAGCTCAGAACACCAGGCTAAGTTTTACCCACATGTCGTTATTATTTTAAATCTGGTCTACGGTCACAAAATTCCTTTACTTTTAACATTCTTTAGCTGTCCAAATGAATGCTCATTTCTCCAACCCTGTGGCCAGCCAGCAGCTTCATGTGCCTGGCCACGACCTCAGCATTCTGCAAAGCCAGTGGCAGTTTCTGTGCCAGATCCTGACAATGCAGTTGCTGTTGTGCAAGGGCCTTTTCTCCTGTCCCTGTGCTGCAGGGACTGAGGTGGTACCCACACGAGTGTGCAGATTCAGGCCCCGTGGCTATCACCTGATGTCACCATTGAGCCCCATCAAGAGGGACAGATGTGTGCAAACAGGCAGGAGAAACTGATGGGTTAAAGTGAGGAAAAACACGTGGGATAGGAGGAGAAACACAGCAAGGAGGAAAAGCTGAGATACAGGAAGGGAAAGCATTTAACATAATGTTTTGGAGAGATGGAGGAACTGAAAACAGATGCTGAAGACAGCTCAGCTGCATATCACAGGGGAGAGAACAGTGAAGCTGGAAAGGGACAAGTGGGATAAAGATTAAATTAGACACTTCGGTTTTGAGCTGTGTCCAAGAAAACGCGAGTACAGATTCACAGACACTGGTCACATCAGTTGCAAGAGCCACACAGAAAACTAATAATGTTTAGATGGTCAAAACCAATTATGAATGGCAACAACTTCATGACATTACTTCTAATAGACAATATGTAATTGGGCAGGGAATGGTGAAAGTGAGACAGTTTCCTTACCTTCACCTTCCCTTTGACAAAACTAACAATATCTTCTTTATTGTCAAACACAGACAAAGTATGGAGCAAGTTTTGTTCCAGCCATTCCCAGTGCTGGTTTATTTCCTCTGCAGTGGCACCTAGAAAAGAAAAAAATAGTGCATTGAAACTAATCCTACAAAATAAAATTGCAAGGAAGAAAAAAAAAAATAAAATGCACTATTTCATAAATTCATTACGAGAAACTGAACTTTCAACCTCAGAATTCTTAGTAGCAAACAGGTCAAAAAGGCCTCACTCATGGCAATATAGTTAGAGAAAAAACAAAACCCTCTTTGTTTTAGAGAATTAGTTTTAGTACTTTTAGTTTTATCTTCTCGAATGCTCTCAGCCAGCAAATGCTGCATTAAAAGTCAGAGCAGAAAAAACAGCAAAACTTCATCCTGAGCTGCTAAACAGTAGCTTATTCTGACACGATGTTCCTTAAGCGGCCACTGGAAACCTTTGATTTATGCCCTGTTCCCAAAAGTTCCTGATCTTCCTGTCTCCCTCCCTCAATATGCACATGCATATACACACCCCACACAGACATGCACACCCTTTGAGAGGAACACATATAATCTACATTTTGTTTCAAAAGCTCTCTATAATCAATAAAGTACTTTTAAATAAAAGAGTTTGGTTCAGCAACACCTAATAAAGGTTCTACAAGAGCACATTTCTGCCGCTTGGGGAAGAAATAAAGCAAATAGAAATCTTTGAAAAATACAGATTTTCAAATCTTTAAAGCTTCTTTCTCTAAAGATTTATGTGAGAGTTTTGTTGTTCTTTTAAATGTAATGTGTTCACACTAACTCCAGAAATAATATTTCACTCACTAACTATTCGCTTTGGCTCTTTCTACTTGAAACTGAATTGTCTGTGCATGACACAATGACAGAAAAGTTAGAACAAGACGGGCACCACACAGGGCCATCAGGGGAAAAGCTGGCCCCTCCAGATCTTACTGGTCAGTGACTAAACGTTACAGGTAAAAAAGTAAAGGCAGCAATAGTTTCCTCTCCTAGTGCCTTGCTAGTGGAAGAAAGAAGTTGTTGGATGTAAGAGACACACAAATTACAGATGAATATAATAATAATATTAATTTCAAATAGAAGACCCATTTTCTCAAGATTTGTTTTGTGTATAAATCAGAGATACGTCACATTGCCTCGCAACAACAACAATAAAAAAGACAAATCTAAGTAAGGATTTTCCACTTTCCTCTGCTCTGTTTTCCATGCAGAATGCCAACTGGCAGGGAAACTTTCCAAGTTTTAATGTCCCTGACAGGAAGGTCTTGTAATGGAACTTCATAAATATCATTAATCAAGGTCAAATTAAAAAAAAAACAATCATGAAAGAAAAGACACTTAAATGTCCTTTAGGTAAAGAAAACAAATTATATCTATAACAGTAATTTTATACTGAAATGGCTGCAAAAAGCAAATACTGAGTCAAATTTTTATTTCTGAGCAATCTAAAAGATACCAACTCTATGGGAGAGCTGTCAGGCTGCCTCTGGTGAAATAAGCCGTGAGCAAGATGCCTTTCAGAGCAGCATCCACACTGCTGGGACTGCTCTGAACCTGGGTGCTGGCAGTGGTTATATCCTGTGGGGGCTACTGCAATCTTTCCTTCCTGCCTCCAGGGGTTCCGCTCAAATACACAAAGATCTTTTTGCCCCTTTCATTTGGTCAGGCCAGCTCCTCAGCTTCTTGGGTCCTTCCTTCATTTCTGATTTCCATTTCATGCTTTAAAGTTGTCCTGTGATTAGACCCAAGCATTGCCAATATCTTATTTCTCTTCCTTATTCCTCTTCCTGTGCTGCTCCTCAGTATTTTATTCCACCTTTTACCCACCTTCTTCATCTGCCTGTGCCAAGTGTTTTGTCTAACCACTGCCTCATTCCTCATAATCTCTTCTTTAAACCCACTTCTCACCAATCCCTTTGCTTTCCCTCTCCTAAAACCTACTTCACCTGACTGAGACTTGAGTTTCTGTTTTGCCCATGAGCCTTCTGAAAGGAATATTGTAACTGGCTCTACATTAGGGCCAAGGTCAGCATTTTTTTTTCCTTTTCTGGTATAACATGACTAACCATATGGATTTAAACATCTCTGCCAGAACAGTCATGCTTGGATTAGACTTCCTAGCAGCCCTCCGAGATTTGCAAAAGTCTGTAACACAGATCTGACCATTATGTATATATTATCATTTAAGCCCAGAGCTCCTGCAATAGAGGACTGCCAACACACGATTAAAAAATGTCATTTTATTTAACTGCCTACTGACATGATGGCTATCTGTAATGAAGTTACAGTGGGAGACTGGAAAGAGTTGCTGGAGCTGCTCCTTTCCCATTCTATAGAGCACCAGGAACCTTAATTTGACTCACTGCTCCCTCCAAAGCCTGTAACAGACTCTTAACATCATGTTTGCATGAAGCACCTCGCTCAGACAGGGCAGAGCCAGGTGAGCAGTGACAGCCTCTCCTGTGTGGGGAAGGTCCTCCTCCAGCTTCCCAAGAAAGGGATTGGGTGATATTCCTCTGACTCCTATTGCCAGCACAAGCTCTCCCTTGGACACTCATATCAGGGTTTCACAGCAGCAATATTATTCAGAAACAAATTCTGCTTCCAAGGTTCTTCATTTCTGTGGAACTCTAGCAACCATGCATGTCCTACCCACACAGCATACAAAACAGACCTCTCTGCTTTCCCTCTGTAACTGTAAATCTCATTTTCTCAAGGATGAGCATCCATTCATAAGAGCCAAAGAGAATTTTAAAAAACATTAATCGAATAAGTTTATCTCAGCAAAGTCATTCCAACCAAGCTAGTTTTTGATTTGTAGTTTCTTTAATGTGAAAAAAAATAAACCAAATTCTGTGTACAGTAAAAGTGCCGATAGGGCAAGATAAGCCCCAGAAAGGAGTACTGCATATGTTCAAATAATCAAGAAGCCCCATGACAGCAACACTGAGCTTACTTTTCCAATGAAAGCTACCTGCCTTCATCAGAGGACTGTAACAGCATGAAGCTCTTAAATTTCTCCATGAGATGGCATTATTTAAATATAAAAAGGAGGGAGGTAGGGATAGAAAGCATAGAGAAATTGCAAAACAAAGAAAACGCAGCCAAAACAAAAATAGCATAAATAGACTTTACACAAGCTTCTTCACACACATCTGGGCCAGGGAAAAATTCCCAATATTAATGGAGAACATGCAGAGAGCTCACTGCTGAAGTAAGGAAAAATTGCTGAACGAGCTTGTACAGAGGAAAAGGATGAATATATAGACTGCCTTTTCCATTTAAAGGACTACTACGTCAAATGCCACCAACAACATGTCAACATTTACATTAGGTAACTATTTCATGGCTTGATCGGGAAAAGAAAAGAAAGGAAAAAGGAAAGAGGAAAGAGGAAAGAGGAAAGAGGAAAGAGGAAAGAGGAAAGAGGAAAGAGGAAAGAGGAAAGAGGAAAG
>NW_016690248.1:822632-858597 GCF_001604755.1 Lepidothrix coronata | reverse complement strand
TAGAATAGAATAGAATAGAATAGAATAGAATAGAATAGAATAGAATAGAATAGAATAGAATAGAATAGAATAGAATAGAATAGAATAGAATAGTTTTCAGTTGGAAGGGATCTACAACAATCACTGAATGGGTCAGGTTGGAAGAGATCACAGTGGGTCATCTGGTCCAACCTCCCTGCTCGACAGTTCTTGAATATTTCCAGTGAGGGAGACTCCACAGCCTCTCTGGGCAATCTCTTCCAGTGCTCAGTCACCTCCACAGTAAAGAAGTTTTTCCTCATATTCCAGTGAAACTTCCTGTGCATCAGTTTCTGCCTGCTGCCTCTTGTCCTGTTGTGTGGCACCACTGAGAAGAGCCTGATTGCATCCTCTTGACACCCTCCCTTCAGATACTGAGAGACATTGATGAAGTCCCCTCTCAGTCATCTCTTCTCAAGGCTGAACACATCCAGTTTCCTCAGCCTTTCGTCATAAAGGAGATGCTCCAGTCCCCTTATCATCTTTATTGCTCTCCACTGGACTGACTCCAGGAGCTCCATGTCTCTCTTGTCCTGAGGAGCCCAGAGCTGGACACAGCACTCCAGATGTGGCCTCACAGGGCTGAGTAGAGGGACAGGATCACCTCCCTCAACCCTCTGGAAATGCTCTTCCTGATGCACCTCAGGATACCATTGGCCTTCTTGGCCCCAAGGGCACATTGCTTGCTCATAAACAGCTAGTTGTCCACGAGGATCTCCAGGTCCTTCTCCAAAGAGCTGATTTCCAGCAGGTCAGCCCCCAAGCCTGGAGTTATTCCTCCCCAGGTGCAGACCCTGCACTTGCTTTTGTTGTATTTCAGACAGTTCTTCTCTGCTCATCTCTCCAACCTGTCAAGGTCCTTCTGAAGGGCTGCAGGGCCCTCTGGGTATCAGCCACTCCTCCCAGCTTTGTGTCATCAGTGAACTTGTTGAGGAGATATCTGCCCCTCCACAACCAAATTATTGATGAATAAGGTAAACACTGGGCCCAGTATTGAACCCTGGGGGACACCACTAGTGACAGGTCTCTAACTAGACCCTGTGCCACTGATTATAACCTTTTAGGACCTGCCATTAAACCAGTTCTCAACCCAGCTCACTGTCCGCTCATCCTGCCCACACCTCCGGAGTTTGCCTATGAGGATGTTGTGAGAGACAAGGTCAAAAGCCTTGCTGAAGTACAGGCAGAAAATATCCACCACTCTCCCCTCATCCATCCAGGAGGGATTTTCATCATAGAAGGCAATTAGGTCTGTGACGCATTATTTTCCTCTAGTGAATCCATGCTGACTACTTCTGATCACCTTCTTGTCTTCCATGTGGACAGCGATGGCCTCCAGAATGAGGTGCTCCATCACCTTTCCAGGGATTGAGCTGAGGCTGACTGGCTGGTAGTTCCCTGGGTCCTCCTTCTTGCTCTTTTTGAAGACCGGGGTCTCTTCCAATCCTCAGGGACCTCTCCTGATCACCACAACCTTCCAAAGTTGATCATGAGTGGCCTCGCTATGATGTTCACCAGCTCTCTCAGCACTCATGGATGCATCCTGTCAGGACCCATGGATCTGTGAATGTCAGGTTTGCCAAGGTGTTCTCTAACCCAATCCTCCTTGACTGAGGGAATTCTTCCCTCCAACATTCTTCTACCCTGGTCATCTGGGTCAGAGATTCCCAAGAGCTGGACTGGTCAGCAAAGACTAATACAAAGATGTTCAGTACCTCTGCCTCCTCTGCATCCTCTATTACTATTACTAGTATCTTACTAGGGTCTCCCCTCCATTTAGTAATGGGCCCACATTATACTTTGTTTTCATTTTGTTATTGATTTATTTGAAGAAGCTCTTCTTGTTGTCCTTGAAATTCTGGGAATCATCTAGTCCAACTGCCTGACCACTTCAGGGTTGACCAAAAGTTAGTTAAAGCCTGTTATTACCAACATTGTCCAAATTCCTCTTAAACACTAAGAGATTCAGTGGGACATCAACCATGGCTCAGAAGGAAGCCTGTTCCAGATTTAGCCACTTTCTCAGTAAAGAAATGCTTCCTTAATGTCAAATCTAAAGCTCACTGGTCGCAGCTTTGAACCATTCCCAAAGAAAAACTGCTGTAAATTTCAATGCGAGGATTTTATAGATAGGAACAGAAGGGATAAGAACAGCCCTGCAGATTGGCCTAGCAAGAACAGGATGAACGGAACAAATGCATTCAGATGGCCTTTACTGTGCCATGGCAAGGTTGCTGCCACTCATGTCGACATCACTTTCCTGAAGATGAGCTCAACTTTCAGAGGTTGCAGAAACACTGCAAAAGGGATTAGTGCACAACAGACCAGGCAATTAGACACTCCTCACTGCAACAACCTCCTAAGTCACTACCATCTTCCAAATGTTCCAGTTATGTTTCATTATATCCAAGTGTGCTAAGACATTTCACAGTAAGCAAGCAGAACACTTTAGCAGTGAAAGCCTAAACTAAGTTTCTTGCTGTACGGGACCTATTACTGCTCTGCAAGAGATAAAAACTTAACACAGCAAAACATTCTTAGCTACACAAGTTTTCTATAGAAATTTAATGTTCCTAGGAAACACCTTTTCGTAAGTCCTTTCTGGGTTTTTAACCAGAAGTTAATTTGGTTGTTAAACAAGCTATAGGCAATAGCTTTCCACACACACGCAACTAGCTGGGGTTACCTCGAGCATCCTGGACATGCAGACACTGACCATGCTCAGAATCAGTTTGGGGTTTTCTGTCTTTGACTCACCAATAGCTATGGCCCAGTAAACTTCTGATCCGTTCAATAACTCACCACATGCAATGGCAGAGTAAACCTGTGAGCCTGGAACTTGCAGTAAAATTCGAAATGGAGCGACGCGTGCGTTAGAGTCTAACACGGCGTCCAGGGCACCAACCAAGCGACCTGCAGAGAAAGATGGGGAAAAAGAGGATTACCACTAGTTTTCACTTCCGTAGCCTACAAGTCATTTCACACCTGAAGACGTAAAATTAAAACACAGAACGTAACGATAATGATTCTTCCCCAATTTTATGCTGTGATTTATAGGTGCTCAAAATGCAAAAGGCAAAGCAGATTAGAAGATCAAAAGCATACAGAGTTCTTTCCACTTCAGGTTTTGCCTCCTATATATGTATATAACCACAGAATCAAAGTGGAAAGACCTGAGGGCACCTTAAGAAGTTACCATTCCAGCCCCACTCTGAAGTTGGATAAATACACCTATGCCATAAGTGGTGTTTGTCTAACCTGTTCTTCAAAACCTCCAACAACCAAGATGCAACAACTTCCCCAGCTAGCCTCTTCCGCTGTTTTCATTAAGTATTCTTACCAAGGAAAAAACCAAACCAAATGAAAACTACCCCAAACAAACAAGCCACCCACCAAAATCTTAAACTTTCCTGCTAAAAACTAATCTTCCCCTGGAACATGGAGAGTAGTTGGCCACAGGCACTTCTGATGTTAATGCCTGACATAATTAAAAAGTATCATCATAGTTTCCTATCCTTTAATGATTTCTCTTTTTCTAAAGAAACCCCAATCACCTCATCTCTTCCTTATGGGTCATATTTTTCAAAAAGTTCATTGTTCTTAAGCTTAAACTGGAATCTCTCCAGCTTATCTTTAAGCATGACACTCTACACTGGACCTGATGCTCACTGCTACTGAAGTCTCAGCCACAAGCAGAATGGGAGGTCACTTCCTGGACTTTGCATACATGCCACTGTATCCAAGAGAGCTTGGGGTAGTATCCCACTGTAAATCAGCACTTGATATCAATACAGGCAAACTCATTTTGAAGAACTGGAGCAATTGCTGCCTCCAAAAAAGACTTTCCAGTCTGGAGGTCACCCGGAGTTGCTGGCCTTTCTTGCTACCCATTCCCTCAAGCAAGCAAAATCAAGCTATCCATGAAAAAGTTATCTGAATGCCATCTGAATGATTTGCATATTAAAGTAACTCAGATTTGGTTTATGGTGCTTACAAATAGCAATTCAGGAGTAACTTTATATTCAGTTCCCCTGTGCATCCTGCAGAGACACAACCTCTTAGCGAGTAATGGCTTTACCATGTGTGCTTATGTCACTAGGGTATCCAGGAAGTTCTCTGCAATACTATGTCTTCCCTTAGCACATGTAATCTTTCCAACCTGTTGTATTTTTGTTCCTTCAACATTAACCCAACACAAAAGGAACTACTCTCAGCCTCCAAAACGTTTGCCAGCCCTTAGCACCACATGCCATTTTAAAAATGGCATTCTCCAGTCCATCACCTAAGCGATTAATGGAAACCATGGAGACCTATAAAGTCCTCATCCTAATTGCCTTCCTACTTGGACCACAAACAATGGCTAATTAATTTGAGTATAGTACAACAAAATAGCGTTGTAACCGCTTTCTGGCCTAAAGGTGTAAGAAGCTCACATGGAACAGCATCAAAAACCCTCCGAGAGCGACCTTGCATCCACACTCACTGTTGGTGATGTTTTCAAAGCCAAGCAGAAGTTGGGCAAAATATGTCTTAAAACTGTACAGGGAAATACACTTCACCAGCAGTTTTCTTCTCAGCTAAATATGTGACTAGATTTTACACCCATCTATTTAAAATGGAGATCTGAATTTGGAGACCAGTAATACATAAAATAGCTGAAATTGCTAAATGTTGTCCTGTAATTAAAAGAAAAAGACATAAAAATTCATCCTAGTATAAAAGGTAGTAAATTACCTGTGCTGACAGAAATCAAAACACCAACTTCGGTGTGCAGTCTTAAAAACAGCTGGATTAAAGCCAGTAAGAGAGCATCAAATGATGTAGAGACAAAAATATGGTTTAACTTTCAAACAACTTGATCCGCCACAAGAAAGAAAAAGAAGAAGAAACTTACGAAGCGCTGTGCACGTTTTTTCCTGATGACAGACCTAGGAGAAAGATTTCCTTTCATTTCACTAAAGCCGGAAAAAAGTCAGTAAACAGCAAATGCTACCAAAATTCCTAGAGAACACTTAAAGAACATCTAATTTGTTAAATACTTTTTTTTTTTCAGAAACCATGGAAAAACATATGAAAGCACAGAAGTAGCTGCAAAATTTTGGTTTACTTCTTAGTCTGTGCAAAATTAATTCCTTTTTCTCTTCCTGAATAACAGACCAGAAATACCAATTCCTCTTCTCACTGTTTACTTCTGCTTACAATTTCCATTTTGCTTACAAACTATCAAAAAGAAACCCATTCCTCCTTTGACTGTACAAAGAAATAATCACCTCCCTTGTCTAAAATATTAACTCCCATAGCTAAAATATTAACTAAAGATGACAAACAGGAGCCAGAACTAAGAATCAAAGAGAAAAAAAAAGAAAAGAGTATGGGCTGGCTCCACTACAAAGGCTTTGCAAGGGTTCAGGAACCCCACACCTAAATCAATCCAAGCCATTGCTGTGGCTGACAGGGGGTCCTGTCACGTCTCACCTCTGCCAGAAAGTTCTGTGGTGGGGTTGCTCCAGAGGGAACATAAGGGGTAGTAGGGGAAAATAAAAGCAAGCACTGCTGAAGTTGAGCAAGCACAAAGAGTGGGTCCCATCCCCATGTTTTGGTCTCGTCCAAAAATAAAGAAGAGACTGACAGAGGCAGAGAACAGGGGAAAAGGGAATTACTAAGAGTGCATTTGCAGGAGCATGAAAAGGAGTCAAAATTAATATATACACTCAAGCCTAACACGATCATTTAGTTGAAACTGTCGTAGCATGAAAATCACAAAAACTACAGGCAAAATTTTTCCAGTGCAAGTTGCCTCATACTCATTTGGGGTAACATAACATCAGAAAATAAACAACCTAAAAATCCCTAAACAAACAAAAAACCAAGAAACTTTATGCAGTATGCTGATTTTGAAATCTGCTTTGAAAAATACCGAGCTTGTGAGCAAGCACCGTTGTAATAATATGTCCTAACAGTTTGTTCCATGGAAGGGTCTTTTATAAAAGTGAATCTGTTTATAAAATAAAAGGGTCTCTGTCTTGCAAGTACATATAAATGATATAAAGGGTCTCTGGCCCACATGTTCATGCATCAGCTTGCCTTCGGTCAGGATGATGCAGACCTCTTCTGCATCACAGGCAACAGCAAAACCCTTTATACTACAGGATAGTAAAAAGTGAAAGGAAACAGAAGCAGAAGGGGAAAAGGCAGAAGAATTGCTACACAGGTTTTCTTCCCAAAACTCCCACTGCTTTTTTATTTTTACTCTATATGGGACAAGACTTTTGGGAGGAATGTAAAATTCAGAGTACCTCTTCCCCTTTTACGAGCCACTTCACCAACTTCTTGTCCGCTTTTTGACCTCCCCTCCCAAGACTCAGAAGTATTTCAGGAAAACAAATTAACCATACAGTAACTGTACTAAGGAAAGCTGCAGACGTAGGTTTAGATAGCCTTCCACTACAGACCACTGACAGAACATTGCAGGTTCCTCAAAAGGTACAAGTTTCTTCATGCAAAAAAGACTATTTCCAGGCTAAAAGTCACATGCAAATGTCCAGTGTAGTATGTACACTTTTGACAAATATGGAGGAAAAGACAGGAGAAGTGGAAAAAGACCCTTTTCTACTGAAATTATATGCTTTTCCTCAACAAATCTTTAGCTGGAACCTGGGTTTCTGGTAGGGCAACACCTACCTGTACTTTTTTAGAAAGTTTATAAAACACATCTGGAAAACTCACTACAAAACCCACACTTTACTTGGTAGTTCTTATTTCACTGAAACATCTACTTTCATGCATATTTTGTTGCTTGAATACTGGAAACTGGATACCTCCAAGTAAAACAAGACTGTTGTACTTCCAATTGCAAATCCATTTCTATCAAGTGTACATGCACATTGTGGATAAAATAAAGCAAATAAACTGGAGTATAAAAATTACCAAGGAACCATTTCAAATTCTACAACAGGTAGGGACTGTCTCCCCTTTACAGAGGTCAACCTGTAACCAAGTAGGACACAAACAGGACATTGTGCAGCATGAACTTGTAGAGAATTTCTTCACACACATACACACAAAGCAAGGATTATAAGGATCAGGTTCTCAAATGAACTATCACAAGTGCACCACTCTTCATCTTTGAAGACATGTTTCCTTATACCCCACAGAAAGATAAAAAATCCCATTACAACTTATCTTGTGTCCTGTTCATAACTAATCTAGGAACAGGAACATGTTTACAGTAAGTTAACACCAACTTCTACTAGACATACCATATCTTTCAAACTAAAGAATGCAGGCTCCTTTTCCAAATCGTTGTTAATTATCTACATGGTATTTCAAAAATCCTTTCAAACTTCCAAGATTCTGGGCAGAGGGTGATTAAAGCTGAACTCAAACTAAAAACTTGGGCCAAAAAACTATCTATCATTTCCATCTTTTAGGATAACATTCAAGAGGCAGTCTAAGATACCCTCTACATACAGCAAGATGATTTCTACTTACCTCCATCATATTCTAAAGGCCTTAAAGGGAAATTTTTGAGAACTACTCAAATGCCTTCCCATAAAAGGGGTGGTCACTTTGGCAGCTGTAAGGCAGAGGAACTTGAACTGATCACTTAGAAGTCTGGGACCAATAAGTTAATAAAATCCTACCAAAAAATAAAATGAAAAGACAAAAGGCCAAAGGTGCCATTGCCTTTTTTTTTTTTTTCCTGGGAGGGCCGGTGGGGGAAGAAAAAAATAAAAAAAAAGAAGAGTTAAATCTAAGCCTAAGTGACAAGGAAGCCTGAAGTACAACAACACTCAGCAATGCTACCCTTTCAGTTTTACTTTGTTTTTAAATAAGACATCTGATCACCACAGCCAGGATCTTTTGTTTAACATGAACTCATAAATTCATTACAAAGTGGAGAGTGAAAGCCAATGTAGTTCAAAGAAGCAATTATATGTGGTATCTGCAATTAGTTAATAAATTCTGATGGCACTTTTAAAATCTGAGGAACAGCAGGTCAGATGCGCACACAGGGGCACCTCTTCCCACCCATTTGCGATAGCCCTGAACTTCCCAAATGAAGCACTTAAACCCCCCCTTCCAAAATCAAAGGGGTGACATAGAAGACAGAGTCCAGCCTGTGTCTCCAGCATCCTAGGCAACAGCTTTAGTCACTGTACAAGCAAATTGACCGCTGCAGAAGTTCGAAGAAGAGAGAAAATTGTCCTTTCACTTCTCCTAAGTCTACTTGGAAAAAAAAAAAGACTTGAGATTTCCATTGCACCTGAGACCAGCACAGCAGGACAGATGTGCAACAAGGCCTGACTTAAAAGTATTTCCCAATTCCAGTCCTTCCAAGAAAACAGGCAGAGGACCACCATCGTACAAGGACGCAAACCAGACTGCCAAGATGCTTAGTGACTCCAAAGCTGAGGCTTCTCTCAGCCACAGGCACCTGGTACTTCCAAAATAGGAAAGTGATGGCACCACGTGGTCGCGAAGGACCGGCTGCTCTGCAGGGACGTGGAAAAGAGCAATTGGTGGTTACACTCACTCATATCATGCCAAAGCCATGTTTTAAATAGTCATACCCCTCTTTCTTTTTTTCAATCAGACTAGGTTATTTTTGTGAGACAAAACCACCAAATTGAAGCATTTACGATTACAGTCACAGCACAGCATCCTTCCATGCTATCGCTCCAGTAAAAGTCATGAAGTGGAAAGTATGCCTTCCATTTCATCCTTGGGAGCTTACTGTGCCTTGCTACATCTGCTCCACCACAGAAAGCTGGGGGCAGAAAGAAATATAAGCCCAGCTGTCTGACAAAAGCTATACTTTATCCAAAATGAGAAAGCTCTTCCCAGGAAGAGGAAGAAGCTAACAGCACAGGTTGCTTCCCAGTGGTTGCAGTTTTGTAAGGAGAGTTAATCGCTGCAAGAAGCACTCTAAGCTGTTCAAGCACATGAATTGGGAGAAAAGAGCAAATCAAACAATTCAGACAATCATAAAAATAAAGTCGGGGTTTTTTTAAGGACAGTGAAATTGAACTAACAGCTTCAATAAAGCAGAATTAATCTCGGCTTTTTGAGGCAGAAGGCACTCCATACCCTGAATCCTAATTACACTTCTTCACATAGCTTCCTCTATCCCGCAATGATTTGCAAACAACTAGTCTCACAATAGCCATGGTGGGCAGCAATTAGCGACACTAGAGGAGGTAAGCAAACTGGAAGAGCCCACCATCAGGCAGAACACAGGGAGGAAAACATGGATGTACCCATTCCCTAGTCCCTGCCATCCCTGTGCTCCAGCTGATGGAGCAGAAAGCTGCTTTTCACACCAACCAGGATAAGCTCAGCCTGACAAAAGGGCATTCCTGGGACAGCACCAAAGAGCAGGGACTGATGCCTGGCTCTGCAATGCATCTTAGAAGCTCTCTCTAGGACCAATGTCCTTGCTGCAAGAGAGATGGGGGGGGTTATGAAGCTGACTCCCACTGGGCCTCAACCACCTTAACATGCAGGAGCCCTAACCAGTGACCACAACCCCATGGGTGGTCCAAGGCAAGACCCATAGCTGAGATGCACTGAGGATCCACTGCTGCCTCCTCTTACAGCCCAGCCAGAGAGTGCCACACATCCCAAAGGCACTAAGCATTATAGGCTAAGGTGGAGATTTTTGAGCTGCAACTCAGGATATGGCCCAGGACAGTGGGCACAAAGCTACTGTTTGCCAGTGGTGGCCCCCAGCATAAATGTTTGGGGACACCTTTCATACTACCTTGATTTGATTTCTCTAAAAGTTCCAAACTCAGATGTCAAGCAGGTTGTTACTTTCACTCAGGCCTCCCTAAAGTATATGTTTTTGATGGACAGGAACACCATCTTGGCTTTACAACAGCCACGCTGTCTTCATTTGCAAAATTATATCAAAAGGTTTTGATACAATACAGCACCCATTAGAAAGTATTTCTTATTATGCTTCTACCACCAGAAAAAAAGCTGCAGAACATATTTGAGTAAGTAATACAAAAAAAGATGAAGAAGGACTCCTCCAACAGCTGTAGGAAGGCTGTGTTTCCTTTGTAATGATAAGGGTTCACCACACTCAAAGATAAGCACAGACATTAGATTTCAGCATAAAGACCTAATGCTCCAAGCATTTATTCACCCAGAGAAATACTCAACATCCAAACTCTTACAATACTTCCAAGGCAGGCTTTGCTAGATCAAACACTGCCACTAGGTAAATTGGTTTCTGCTGAGCTGGGACTTCTTTAAATCTGGCATGTAACGGTAACAAATTACTTCATTATTATTCCTAGGTCCCAGTGCTCCAGGGAAGGTGGACATGTTCCTGGATGTGATGCTGAGCTCTTGCACTGGACCACCACCTAGAGAGGGAAAGACCATACACCCTCTCTCCTGGCATGGTGGAAATGGCATCACTGCCCTGGGGCACTGGTTATTTCTCCTCAGCCCTGCTTCCCCGTGGGCTGCTTCCCCAGGCGGGAATGCTGCCATGGCAGAGCACTCACAGCTGCTTATCTCAGTCCTCTGCCATCAGTCCATGTCACGCCAAGCCTATTTTTATAGCCCTGAAGGCCACTGAGCCAAATGCTTTGATTCTCACATTACAAGTGAAAATACCTGAAACTGTTTTCCACCTGAAAATGGACAAGAAGATGGGATATACAAGCTGCTGCTGCAACCCTGTACATTATTCAAACACAGGGCACTAATTGGGGCAATATAAAAAAGTCTTTCGCTTTTTCTGGTGTGTGCTGTAAATAACACTGAACAGACCGAACTAGTGCTACCTAAACTCTCCACCACAGACATTCTTAATTATTTTACAGAGAAGACATTTTTTCCTATGAGGGGAGTGAGACACTGAAACACATTGCCCAGAAGTTGGGGATGCCCCATCTCTTGAAGTGTTGAAGGCCAGGCTGGATGGGGCTTTAAGCATCGTGGTCTAGTGGAAGGTGACCCTGCCACATGGCAGGGGAGTTGGAACTAGATGGTCCTCTAAGGTCCCTTCCAGTCCCCATGTTCTATGATTCTCCTGCCTTTTCCTGTGCCACTTGGCCTCCACAGCATGAAAATAAAGAGACACCATAGCTGTTTACTGGATTAGTCTTGCACAAGTTGGTGGTCAATCGCTAAGCAGACACAACCCCACAGTCCCTCCTTTTGAACCAAAGGTACTTCCTTCACCTTTAATATTAGCATTTAACACAATGGTAATATTTCAACACAAGCATCTGCATTTCACCTTCCCCATCTGTGCCTTAGGATTAGGAAACACCCCAGAAAGCCAAGCAGAGGGGGCCAGAGAAGCACACAGAGATCAAGGAGGCAGAGGGGTCAGGAATCTGAGTGCCCAGTTTTGCAGGTAGTAGCCTGGCCCCCTGCTCCTATCCTTCCTTCCAGCTCAAACACTGTAACAAAGAAGCCACCCTCTTAGGAAAGAACTTACAAGTATGCACGCTCCTTAAAAAAATGTTTCAGTAAAATAAAGAGATTAAAAAGGGGGAAAAAAACCTGCCCATCTAAATTCCAGTTGTGGGCAAGGCTAGATAACATTCTGACAAGAGTCCAAGCTTTTAATAAAGTATGCAGATTTCTCTCTCTCCTGTGCAAGGCTTCAGAGAGCTGTTCTTTAAGAAAACAAAACACAAATGCAGATAGTGAGCATACCAATATCCTTTATTAATATCAGTATTGTGGCATCTTCCTCTCCTCAAACTGCTGCATTTGAAATAAAAGTGTTTTGTTTGGATGGTTTTTTTCCCATCAGCACTCAGGTTGAGCATTTATCCATCCATAACTTGTTTTGGTATCCTGAACATATTCTAAGACAAAAAGACAAGCTGTTTTGAAGACTGTATTGGGATGCATCTTTTAATATGATTCTAAGAATATGCTATTCATTTTGCCTTCCCGCTCTCCAGAAGGAAAAAAAAAATTATTTGCTTTCTTTAGTAAAAATCCAAGTCTTCATGGTATTTTTGCCCCTCTCCCTGTAATGAACAGGGACCATCTAAATGGATTCCCTGTCTGAGTTGAAAGAATCCTCAACCACTGTGGTCCCCTTGCTTCCCTTCCCTGAAATTGACTCTGTTATAAAAATTATTTACTTCACACCTTGGGAGGTGCACAGGGCTACTAAAAGTTGAGGTATTAACAATGGTTACAGGACCGCTTGAACAGAACAGTATGAAAGAGCAGCAAAAGATATTTTGCTTTTTTAATTTCCAGGAAAAAGACACAGAGCTTACCAACAGCCAATTTTCTGTATGCATTAAAAAAATTAAAATCCAGGCAAATGGAAAATAAGAAAGAAAGGTCTTATCACATAACTAGTCAAATCTCCATTCACAACCAAGAGGTACTCTGTAGATCAGCTGAAAGCTATCACCCTGCAAGAATTTTATTTAAAAGAAAAAATTAAATCCTAAAATGGGACTTTATTTCAATTGCTGACATATAGCTCATGGAAGTCTATTTGTCATTCCCACCACATTTGTTTTTACTAAAGTAATAATAAGGTTCAGATTCACATACAGAAGATGCTTCTTTTTTCCAGTGTATTATCTTACATTTAGAGTTGTGAACCGTAAAGGTTTATATGAGCAGAAGAAGAAATGAATTTCCTTTCAAAATGTTCATCCTCTGCGATTTGCAAACAATGTAAGACCATATCCAGTTTGGAAAGTGCCCTGAGCTGAAAATGGAGGCTGGAAAAATAGTAGGGCAAGATATCATAACTAAATTAAAAACATGGATAAAACAAGAACAAAACATAATCTTTTACTGATCTGCTTCAAGCATGAAGTTTAAGCAGCACTGTATCTCAACAAGACAAAAAGCTACTTGAAATAAGAGTTCATATTAAAGTCTTACTTAATCTCATTTATAAAAGGGAGGATTCACAAGTGTTTAAAAGAATCCTGAGAGCGGTTTTATATGCTAAGAGTGTGCAATATGAAGCACTGTATAAACAGCAACTGCAACACTAGCTGCTTGGTAAGAATGAAAAACTACTCTCAGTTCACCACTCTTGATGAAATTGCTCCCAACACCTCCCAGAACAAGCAGTTTTGCTGTCAAAATGCACAAAACTAATCTAATCAAACAGAAAAGTGCATGAAGCTTTCAACATCCTCTAATAAAAATTAAAGTAGTGGTCCACTTAAAGACTAAATCATCTTGTAGTATTTACCATATGGCATTTGACAGTATTTTTGACTAATGGCATCTCAAGCTTATCCTTAATATGTAGTAACTCCAGAACCAAAGATATTAGCAAATATGTAATCCAACTAACTTTGACCTGTCAGTCATAGCTACATCACAAGCCTTTTTTGTAGGGATCACTAAAAGGCTCTCCAATTAGGCTAAGAAAACTCCAGAACAAACAGAAACTGATGAGCTAAATAATTTTTTTTAAATCTATAACTTAAAAATAGTTTTTAAATTAGTTATTAGTTAAAAAATAATTCATGTTTTGTAAAGTATTTCTAAAACATTATCATTTTCCTTCCTAACAGAGCTGTCAAGTAGAGATCCAGGTGAAGTGGCAAGCTAAACAGTTATGAGCAAAAGAATCTCTCTTGGGAAGACAGAACACAAAATGTCACTGGTCAGGTAAGGAAGAGTTAAATACAGCCTCCATCATTTTTTGTGCCAACTGCTTGCAAGCCCAGTGAGCATTTGGTAACTGCCTTAGGACACAAATTAAATAACAGTAGGAAATACAGTCTCTCACTTACAAACATCTGCTCAGAGGCTGACTAAAACACAGTACATGAAGAGACACAGATACAGAAGAAAAGCATTTGTGCAAGAGATCTTCTCTAGTCCGTCCTTCAGAAATTAAATCCACATAAAATATACCCTCCAGCTGTGCTAACCTACTCTTACCTAAAAGACAAAATGCCTTGGTAAGGAAGAAGTGGTGTCCTAGAAGAAAAAGAGACATGTAAATATGAGAATTGGGCCATAAAACAGATGTCCCTTCATAGGCTCAGTGCAAATAGCATTTTCCAGCAACACGCACAAGGACAGCTCAGGCGTTGCACCCTTCCACCTTGTTTAAAGTAAATTACATCTCAGGTGGTCTGCTGCCCCATCTACACTCTTATGAAATCTAGTCTTCTGGGGATTTTGTTCTTCTGATCCCACATGGGTCTAACACGGCCTGAGGATACACAGCCTCCTCCTCACCATAGGAGTTATGAGATTCTCTTTTACCATGGCACCTGCCTTCACGTACAGGATCTTCACATCTTTGAAACTTCCACCTTTTCATCAAATTTAACTGCAATTGGCCAGGGCTTATGTCATTAAAGGGAAGAGAAAACAGACATGGATACTGCTCTCATTTAAGCTTTGTTTCCCCAGTGAAACAAACATAACTTTTGGCTCTACTGCTCCACAGACCATCCTCTGAAATACAGCAGTGCTTTACTGCCCTTTGTATCTGCCAGTTTGGAAATGACAGGTACTAACAAATTGTCTCTATAGTCATGTAAAGCAAGAATCAGGAGGTAAGCTTTGCACTGAAAGCAAACAGTTACCAGCAAAGCCCAGCTGTTTCTCAGTACAGGTCTCCATTTTGTTCATTCCAAGTGAAAACTGTGAAAAAAAATTACACTATCTGTCTAACTCCAGCTAGGCTTAATGCTCCATAACTCTTGCATTTTGGTTGTAGGACTCAAATTTCTAAGCCCTTTTAAATACAAACATTTCCAAATGGTTTAAGAGACTGTCAGAATCTACAGTTCCCTTGCAAAATGTGTGAGACCCGAGCAGCTTTCCCTAGCCAGCCAAAAGAGATTTGAGCAAGCCTATGCAATGTAGATTCAGTAAGATGATTCACATAAAACTTAACCAGAGAGAAAAGCAGTTTGTTTGGTTTAAGCTTGCAAATTTCTATAGTGAAAAGCTCAGGCACGAGGCATTAACATTTGTGAAACTGAACCTCATGATTGTCCTGGACATAAATCAAGCAGCTGTAAATAGCTATTTTTAACTCCGAAAATTAATCCACATCGTCCCTACTGTCACAGAAGAGTAGTATGACTTCCATACAGGGGGCAGGGGAAAACACTGAGGGTAAGCATTTAACACGCTGGGAAAACTTCCATTTCATTAGTAATACATGGATAGCATGGGACCTACCAAGCCACAGTTAAGTTTTGTGCACTTTATGAAAGACAGGAGGATAAGTTCTGATTAAAAAAAAAATAAAAAAATTGCAGAAAGCAGTATTATGCAATGGCAAGGGTCAAGGGTTCAGGAACAAAAGGTTTTAATAAAATAAATATCAAACGTGGTAATGCAATTTCTTAAACACCGTAGAAAACACTGACTCTGAAAATACCTGACCATCCTTTCAAATACATAAGACACCATTAAAAATTCTCATTTTGGTAAGGTACAAAACAGCCTCAACTGCTTTTAAGTAAGAACTACATTGTTAAACTATATTGTTTCTCCAAAGCACTGTTTGTTTGAATTCAGCTGCTGATGTCTTTGAATCAAAAGTTTGGCCCGAATTCCTCACTCTACAACGTCAATGCAGCCTAACGCAGCGTTCTCGCCGGAATTATTCACGGATCCATACTGTTGCGAGAGTACAGCGTGATCCTTCTTCTCCGAATATATCCCTCACTACACGTACCTGGAGTGCCACATGGATACAACGTGCCTGATTTACAGCCACATAAGCCGTAGTATAATTAACGCAAAAAAAAAGTGGCAATCCACTTTTCCACAACACTGAATTAACAACCCCTTCCCCGTAATGTCATGTACCGTCCAAAAGCCAAGAGTCCTATACGTATTTATACAGCTCTCGTTATCGAAAGGGCAGGCGAGCCGCAGGTCGCGGCCGGTCCGGGGGGGGAGCACGGGTGGCACAGCCGAACGCGGTGCCACCGACAGCCCCCGGCATCCCTCCACCTCCCGCCGCCGTCCCCCGGGACCCCCGCCCAGCCCCCGACGGCGCTCCCCAGCCGTCTGCTGCGGCCGCAGGCACCGCCGCGGCTCCTCCTGACTCGCTCCCTGGCCGCCCTTAGTCACGCTGAAGAAACCGTCGGGAGAGGAGCGCGGGGAAGTAACAATAAAAGTGGCTTCAGCGCCGCTCAAGGCTACGAAAGGGCGAAGCTGCTCCCCAGGCAACTCGGGGAGAGCCGGGGCCGCCCATACTGCCCGGCCGGCGGCAGCCTGCGCACCGCCCGCGGCCGGGGACCCGCGGCGCCCCCGCCCTCTCCGCGCTATCGCCGAGCGGAGCCGAGGCCAGCCGTGCCGTGCCGTGCCGTGCCGTGCCGTGCCGTGCCGTGCCGTGCCGAACAAAGAGGCCGCTCCTGGCTCCCCCAGCCCGACCCGCCGGCGGCTCCCCCGCGCGGCCGAGCTCCGGAGGGGCAGATGCGGGGGGGACCCGCCTCCCGGCCCGGCCGGGCGCCCCCCCGACCCCCGCGCCACCAGGTACCCGTGAAGCGGCCACCGCCGTCTCCGTGGCCCCGACGCCGCTGCAGGATGAAGTAGCCGCTGCTCTTCTGAGTGACCCACAGCTTGAGGGCGTTCTTCAGCAGCACCTCCTCGGGCTTCAGCCACATCTTTCCCCGGCTCGGCGTCTCGCTCTCCGTCCCCTCCGAGCCCGCGCCGCACCCCGGCCGCCCGAGTCACATCGCCCCCCGCGGGCTGCACGGCGCCGGCTCCGGCTCCCTCGGCGCGGGCCCGGCCGCCGGGGAGGAGCCGAAGGCGGAGCCCTAGAACGGGCCGCCCTTCCCGCGGAGTTCGGGGCTTTGTGCCGCAGCCGAGCGGGTCCGCGCCGCCGGGTAGATGCGGCTGGGGGCTCCGGCTGCAATTGAGGGGAGCAGGAGGGAGGTCCAGGCTCTTCCTCTCGGGGGTCTCATGGCGCCCCGAGCCCCACACAGAGCACAGTGGGGTTCCTGCGGCACCCCGGGGTCCCGGAGGATCCCCGGCGGTGACACCCGCCGTGCATTTTACGGAGGTTGGTGTCCGGTCCCCGCACCCCCAGTATGTGTCCACCAGGTCCTGCACCTGCGAGCCTGTCCCACGGTCCCCGCCGTGGGAACCGCCAGGACTGCGGGAAGGAAAGGGTGCCCTGGCCTTGGGAAGAGGTGGGGAGGGTTGGGGGACTCTGCTTTCCTGTTTCCTTCTATATCTCAGCCTAAAGTGTGAGCCTGCAGCCGCTTACTTTGATGTTTGAAGGCCAATGCTTGAAGCCTCGCCCCTCAACTGAAAAGTCTGAATCTAAATTTTACAGGGTTGTTTTTTTCTCTCATTTTAAGAAATAATCTGGCACAGCTTGTGATTAAGTTGTTAGCAGGATCGTTTGTGAACCTGCACAAGTGGTTACTGCTGCAGCACCTTATGTTGGTAATCCTCTGACACTGTATTTTACAATTTTATTAACACAGATGGCCATTAATGAGGGTGGTGAGGCATTGGAACAGGTTGCCCAGAGAAGCTGAAGATGCTGCATCTCTGGAAGTGTTCAAGGCCAGGTTGGATGGACCTCTGAGCAACCTGGTCTAGTGGAAGGTGTCCCTGCCCATGGCAGGGCGGTTGGAAATAGATGATCTTTAAGGTCCCTCCGAACCCAACCCTTTCTATGATTGAAACATGACCAATATACTTTCTCTCAGTCAGAGTCCATTTCCAGGTAACATAAAATAATAAATAAGTAGCCAGCTGCTAAACCTCACTCACTCACTCTTCTAGATTAAAGACCCCAGTCACTGTGGGTTAAATCATATATAAATTTCAGTAAAGATCCCTCTAAATAGAGAATTCTGACTAGGGAAAAAGATCTGAGCTTTGCTTTACCAACCTCAGCCTATTGTTACATGAGCTGTGAACTTCCTAACTCTTTGAAAGGGACCAGTGCTGCAGGGTGCTACTTAGCAAAGCCAGCAGTAATTCCCAGTAATTAACTGGGAATTGGAAGATGCCCATGTGGACTGGTTTCCATGTGCCAGTCAAAATTCTGTATTCAGCTGCAGTCTGCTAAACACTGTGTGATCCGTGTTCTTTACAATTTCTATGTGCAGCAATGATTTCATTTCCATACATAGAATTGCAAGCAAGCACTTTGAACATACTACTTGTCTGATATAAAAATAAAAGCTGTTAAAAGGAGAAGAGGGACATACACATAATAATGTATTAAAAATTAATGAGTGTAAGGAGAAGTTGCTTTAAATGCTCTTGCAGGATAAGAATAGCTCAGAGGTTTTCCCTGCCCCCCAAAACTATCCTGAAGATATGTAAGTCTTGAAAGTTTAAATGCTTGGTGAAGTGTGATGGTGAATATTCACTGTGCAGATATTTGAATATTCATTTCTGTTATTGTTTTGAGAGTGTTTTTTACATTCAACCTTGGGGTTTAGGCAGGCTGATCTGAGACATAATTGAGAAGAGGACCAAGCAAGTTGTTGACCTTTGATGTGCTTTTGAGCTTGAGAATTAGCAAAAGAGTAAAGCAGTTGGTTTCAGGATCCAGCGTCATGCACACCTGCTCTGGTAATTACATCCTGAGACAGGCTTCTGTTGAACCTCACCAACAGTACTCCTTCAGAGTCACCACATCCAAGTTATCCCAACAACCCTTCAATCAAAATGGGATCCTTCATGCTTTTTGAGCAGCTTTTCCAACACATGGAACCAGTAGAAGGTAATTAAAAAAGAAGCTCTAAGAAATGGCTTCAGAGGGGCAAGAGGGGGATGGATGAGATGAGGAAAGACTCAACCAGGACCACAGAGTAAACCAAAACACTTTCTAGTATATATTGTAATAAACACATCTACTGAAAGCAGGAGCATCCTTCTTTCTCAATGTGGCATTGCGTGCACATCTGACATCCTGAGGCACCGCTTCTGCCTGAAAACTAGATAGTCTTTGGCAACAGCTAACAAAAGGTTTATGTAGGACTGGTTATTTTCACAGCAGGTATTTGAACAGGATTTCGATGATGTGAGAATCTTCTGAAGTCTCCTGTGAGGCAATAGTTTTAAAATGCTTGTGTCTGAAGAGGTAAATAAAACCAGGGAGGATGACAATCTAGTAGATTATTAGATGAAAAACAGAGTGCTGTGAGAAGTTACACATCTTTTTATTTATTCTCTGATGTAGTCTAGAAAAGATGGGACTATCTTACTCAATCACTTGAAGGTACTTAAGGTTAGTAGGCCAGAGAAAAATAGCTTTAAAAAATGAAGATGTATTTGAAAGCAAAGAACTGAAAAATAATGTTTCTGGCCTTATGCCACCTTTAGCATGTACTCTGAAATGACTGTGTTTGTGTTATTTATGATGCTATGTATCTTTTCTGAATTTCAGTATCAATAGCACATGGCAAGGAGTCTGTCATTCAGCCTATATTAGAGCATCAGTCATACCCAGAACAAATTGCAGAGATCGTGAGCATCCATGAAATAGAGTATAGACGGCACAGGGAACAATCACAAGGAAAACTTTGCTTTCCCTTATTGCCTTTGTAACTGACTGCCTTCCCAGCCCTAGTCAGGCCCTTTAACTTCACACAACTTCATCTTTTTTCATCCATCAAACTGATATATAATTTTTATTCTGAATGTCACTGAGGTGCTCGGGGAAGGCGGATTCCTCCTTTGCATAAAATGAATAATGCTTTCATTGACAGGAAAGAGGCAGCCATGGTGCTCTGGGCCTCCTGCCTGGGTCAGCCTACATCAGAGGGGAGCTGGCAATACTTGAACAAACTTAGGGGAGTGTGATTGTGCTCTAGGATAGGCTCCAGGACTTGAAGGTGCATCATTGAAACTGTTGCACATATCGGCTGCCACAAAAAGAGGTCTATGCTCCGTCCCTGCCCCGTCAGACCTTCTGTAGTGAATTGCATTAACTAAACTAGTTGAAAACTGACTTTTATTTATTTGTTTCGGCTAGGTTAGTTCTTTAGTCATGTGAAAATGCATTTCCTGGACTCAGGGAAAGAAACAGGCTGATTTTTCAGGCAGGAGACTGTAGGGAGATTCATTTGCATTTATCATGAAATGAGAGATTAATTTATTTATACTTTAAAAAAAAATGAGCTGGAATTTGGCTAGCATTCTGTAGGTGCACAGTCCAATCATCTCCATGTTTCCAGTTTTGATTCTTTACCTTGCGTCTTTATTAGTGTCTGAAAAAGCCCTAATCAGTGAGCTGATTCAATTCCTGACACACAGTTGCTGAAACTCTCAGATGATCCTGAGTTTAGACTTACTGGATGCTGCAGTGAGTGCAGTGTAGGGTGGTAGGGAAATAATTCAGTGAATATAACATTGGAAATTCAAACTGCTAGCTAATACATCTAGGGAAAAATAACTAAAACATACTTATTCTAGGACACACACACACACAAAAAAAAAAAACCTCACAGAGATTAATCAACAGCTGCTGTTTTCAACCCTTTATTTTCTGCAGCCCCAAATTTTTCCACTATGACTTCAGCCTCCTGTAGACCAGTTGCCAACAGGCATCGATACATTTACTTTTCTTTGTGGCATGTCTCCTTCAAGTCTGGCATGTCACCCTAAAGCCATCCACCAATGCAGAGGTCCACAGCCCCCTGGCAGGAAACCATTGAGCACTCTGAGAGCAGGGAAGGGATTTTTCTGAGGAGATGAAGCCACAGATCTTCAGATTCACCATATTGATATGTGGCTTGATTTTGAAAAGACCTTATCTCCTACCTACACTGAACTAAGGAGCAGATATAGTGACACACATTGTCAGCACCCAGCAGCAGCCTTAAGCCCTCAGGACACTGCTCCAAGCACTGGGTCACCCTTGAAAGAACTCTCAAGATCCAAAATCCCCCACTGCTAAGACTGCCAGGCTTTCCATGTAACGTAGGATTATATTTCTTGCATTGTGGAGACAATCCCCAACACTGACCAGGTAGATAACAGTCCTCCTCTACAGAAGACTGAGGGGATATATCATATCATTCTTGATATATCATATTAATTTCAGAGTACTTCAGTATTTGAGCAATGTAGATCTAGCGGAGACAGTTTAAGAAAAGATCAACAGAAATTATTAAGGGTTTTAAGTTGATTTGTGAGCTCACATTGAATGGATCTGATATACTTGTAGCTCATCTGAAAGTGATAACTGAAGTAGAATACAAAATAGCTGCCTACAAGGATCAGTGTGTTAAACAAAACATAATGTATTTATTGCATTAAAAAAAAGTAATCCACTAAATGCAATAAGATATTTTAAAAAAGAGGAAAGTTTACATTAAATACTAAGCAAATCAAATTGTTCAGAGAAGTTTTTACCATGAATAGTGCACCAAGGGACTAGAGACATTTTGAAAATAGTATAAGATAAATAATTTCATTTAAGATGGAATTACTTTCTAATGTAACTCTGCGATCACAAAGATAGGACAACCAAGCAAGATACCCTCTGCTTCCTATGACCAGGTAATGACTTTTTTTCACTATAAGAAATCCCCTACAAGAGGGGATTTTTTAAGATGCTTTGAAAGGCTCCTCTGCAAGGTTTTTTCCTGTCAGAAACCCTCACAGACATTGTGCTGTTGGAAAGGGGCCATGTTTCCTTCTCACTCACAGAAAGTCCACTTCAAATTTGGCAGAAACAAGACGGGCCAAAGGGAAATCACAGGAATTCACACGCAGATCCCAACTGCTGGCAACATGCCTCCATTGAAACAACACTGCAAAGACCCCTCCTTCCAGACAGATCAGATCCCAGGAATCTGCAAAAGCAGTTCTTAAACTTAGATCTTTGAAATAGATTCAAACGCAAGATGCATTTGAGCTTGAAAGGATACCAGAAATGTAGTAGTCAAGGTCATCCCTCCGAGAACTGCTGAGTTTCAGAAACACCAAAAACTGCCTGAGCATTCTCAGCTACATCTCCAAGTAATTTAATCTTCATTGTCTTTCTCCTGTAATGGCTGGATTGCAAAAGCCAGTTAATGTTTATGGGTCCATATGTTTTTGTCTTCCTGCCTGTTCTAGTAAAGTAACAAAACTGTTACGACCTGTAATTAATTCCAGAGGTTTCATTCATTATCTCTGATTAAATTAATGCCTGTGCAATAATGAAGATGTAAGAAGATATAATACACTGTCAGGAGCAAGTGTAATTAAGGTATAGGCAACACCGTAAAAACACATTAGAGGTCCTGACTCACAGTTTTATGCAATAACATTTCATGGCTTTTTCCCTGTCAACATTATAGTGTGCATTTTTATATTTAAAGTACCAGGTCTTTTGATGAAGTATTTAGAAAAGCAATATCCAAAATGATTGTACTGCTGATTCCACTTCTTATTTTACTTGCAGCATCACTCCCTCGCTTCCAGTTGCAAAACCCACTTCTGCAATTTAGGACTGTAAAACCTCTTCTGGGAACCACACAGTTACTGTGACACTGGAAAGGTTATCACATTTCAAGGTGTTTAACAAACATTTCCTAAGAAAACAGCCTCTCTTGGGACATGTGATTAAAATAATGCATACAGTGGTTTAAGGCAGTAAACTCCAGCTTTTTTCTTGTCTCACTAAACTTCCAGTTCTCCAAAATGCTGGAGGAAAAACCCCAGTCCCTTAGCTCTTAACTCACATACAGCAGATCCCTGCAGAGCACACAGGTGATAGAGAGGAAACCCAGACGGGGCCTTCATGGCCACTGTTTCTGCAAAGAACAGCAGAGGAGTGTGACCACAACTTGCCCTGTTCACTTGACACCCTCCCCACCAGTGCTTAATGATGCTTCTGCACTTTACCAGAGCTGAATTACACCGGCTTTCCTCTCCATCTTCAGTAGGTGCAGAAGACTCCTGTTCACGGCAGCTTGCTCAATCCCATTAGTACTGACCCTGGGAAGCTGAGAGAAGATGCTGTTGATTGCTTCTGTTAGGATGGAAGGAAGATATTACTTATGTCAACACCCAGGATACCCTCCCTGTCCATCCTCTAGGGATCTGCCCCCTCACCTAAGATGTATTTTCATTCTCAAAGACATAGCTATGGGTAGACCACAACTTCTTGGGATTTTTATACATTACCCAGTTTGACATTGAGATAAGACACTAAAATCATTCTGATACAAAAGAAGAGGAATGCCCCACCTTCTATAAGAAACTGCATTCCAAAAATACCATTTATTTTTGGCTTGGTGTAGTTGCTGTATTGTAGTGGGAATGGAAGAGTTGGCATCCCAAAATGCATTGGCACTCTTTAAGGAGAATGAATCAAACAGACAGTGATTTTTATACCTTTTGGAATGTAATGAATTCTTGTATCTTGGTGATACAAGATCTTGAACAACAGAGCAAATTAGTGGGGCCAAGAACAAAAGGGGCAGAGTCAGAAGTAAAGGTGCAAAAGACCCATAACCTGTGACAAGGTGAAAAGCCCAGAGCAGAAAAGACAAAATTTCCTAAACAGAGGTTGCGACCTGCCCATTTTCTAATTGTAATTTTCTGTAGAGCAGTGGTGTTTCAGCAGGAAAAGCAAATGACCTTGATAGGAAAAAGGTATTGCTGCACTACACGCTACTGAAAATACAGCTGCTGGCATTGACTTGTCCTAGGCAGTCTCAAAGGAAGCCTGAAGTGGAGTGGCCACTGTTAGCTGCTGTTAGCAGCGGCTTCCTCCAGGGCTGTTTCCTGATCCAAAATCCCCATCCTAATTCATCTTCCAAGATCAAAAAGCCTTCATGAGTTCAGCAATACTTAGGTGATTTGGGAAAAAAAAAAACCAAACCAAATCCAAACCACCTCCAAATGTATGCCAGTATTGTTTATAGAGGCCCATATTGTTTCTGTATGAAGATGAGCAGTGGTATTTCTACCATCTGCCTTAGCTAAAAATATGTCCTAGGAAGCAGGAAGAATTTCCATTTTGCTTTGCTGCACTTGGAGCCAGAGGTTCTTGTTGTTTTAAAAATTTTTTTAGGTGCTTACCCTGTTTTTCCTTTGAGCAACCATTCCCTGGAATATCATCTCATGTAGACATTAAGACCTTTTAAAACTGTGAATTAACCATGCCTTTTGCTCAGTCAGAGATGACTCAGGGCACATGAGAGTTGCAGAACAGAAACACGTGAAGGTATGTTATGTTCCCTTTAAGTTGTTATGGTCTGCATCCTGCCTGTATACCACAGAGTCTGATGCTGTACTCCTGTTCCATGGGATTTGTCATAACCCTGTGCGCTCAGGGATCCTACCACCAGCTTGAAGCCACATAAAACTCTATTCTCTCCCATTTTTGTGAATCCTGCCCACCTGTTTGGCAGCTGCAGAGAGTCAGCATCTCCCAGCACAGGGCTCAGTACCATGTTACCACCCAAGTGGCACCAGAGTGACCACACTGGGACTGCCAGTGCTGCCGGTTCCACCAGTGGTGCCTCCAGTGGTGCCAGGGTGCATCAGAATGTGTAAGGAGGAACCACCACTCCTGCTTACCTCCTGAGGATTTCAAACTGCCTGTGGGGAGCTGCAGCTGTAAGAGTGGCAAAACTGTGTCACAGCACAAGCCTGGTTGTCACAGAATTGTCAGCGCTTTGAGACAAGTTTTAAAATGTGTAAGTACCTTTGAGGGACTCTTTTAAGATATTTTTTTCTGGCAACTTTTTACTCTTTTTTATGCACTGGGGATCCCCAAAGGAGCATTTCTGTTGTGATTCTTACATCTTCCCACTGATCTGATATGACACTTATGGTTATGCTGAGACTGTGCTTGACACATTGCTGATATTGCTGGGTAAGAGTTGTGCTGCAGATGCCTAGGACTGGGTTTGAACCTGCTCCCTCTGATCAGCACTACATTTCTGCTTCTAGCTGACTGCTATATTCTCTCCTATGATCCTCATAAGCTCTGTGATCTCCTCCTGTTTTGGCTGCTGGCTAATTTAAATGTGACACCTGCCATTTCAACAGAATTTGAAGGCTTTTTCTGCACCTATGTTTTTGCAGCTAGGCAAACAAGATGTCCATCTTTTCATGGCCACAGAACAATTAAAATTAGAAGGCATAATTCCAAAGAAAACATCTATAACTCTCTCTTCCCTTTTTTTATTATACTACTATAATTTTTTTTTTCTTTTCTGGACTACCAATTCACAGGGTTTCAAATGAAGTCCTGTGTTGTTTCTCCCTCACTTCAGTGAAGCTGGTGACTACATACACATTCATGTTTTGTATTCCTTTCAGGAATAAAATATTCATCAGACACTTACAGAAATGCACCTAAACCATCTGCCTAGTCTTTATGGGAGATGTAGAAAGATTTGAAAACATGCTCTGCTTCCCTTCCCATTTGCACAGATGAATGGGTGTACTTGGAAGTCTTTTTTTAAAATCTTTGTTTTACTTTGCCCTTTCTGTAAGTGTTTTAAGCCCGCAAAGTCTTTGTTTCCATTCTTGTCACGGTCCAGTAGTAAAAAATGTACATGTTTTTACATATCTATTTCTCTCATAAACTAGTTTCTCTTATATACTTTGGGAAAACAACAAGGCAACAGAGCCTGAATTTCCAGAAGCTAATGCTCCTTTTGAGTGTGCATGTTTAGACTTAGCTTTGCAGAAGTAATCAGGATACAGCTGACAGTGATGGCAACTGTGAAATCAATCCTTTTGGAGTTCTGGTGCTGAATGTCAAGGGGAGCTCTTAAAAGTAGTTTCTGCTTTTGAAAACTTTGGACTTGAGCCAGAGCTTTCATCTCCTTATCTGTGAAAATGGAATACGGCTTAAATACCTCTCTAACAGCTCATGAAGGTTCATTAACGTTTATAAAACCCTTGGAATTGAAAAGCACTGATTATTTATTAATTCCTGTTGTCTTGCACCTTCGCATTCTTTTCACATGTCAAATAAGGATTTAGCAGGCAGCAAAACCAGCAAAACCTGTAACAGCCTCTGCTCTCCTCTCTGCATTCCCTAACTATAATAGTCTCCCTGTACCCTCTCTCCATGTCCCCTATTGCCTTTATATCTTCAAACCCTTCTTCCTTCAGTGCCTGCTGTCCCCCCTCCTTCCAGTGTAGCTTGGACTCCCTTCCAAGGCCTCCCTGGGGCCTGCTGGTCTGACACAGCTGCAGAGTGGCCAAGAAGTGAGAACATGAAAATTGGTTAGAGTTGAGAGACCCAGGAGTGAAAATGAGGCCAGACTTCACAGCAAAGCCCTTCTCCTCTGCCAGGCCTCCAGCTGATGGAGATTGTACTGCTCAATCTCTACTAGGTTTCTGGATGAAAATAGCCATTGGTTTGAGAATTTCTGGGAAAGGGGAGGTTGGTACAAGACCGTGCAAATACAGAGTGGTTTCTTCTTTTGTTGATCAAGTAGACACTTGTAATGCTCTCAAATGTTCAGATCGTAAATAAACCACACTGAGCAAACTTACTTTTTCTAGTTGAAACCACTTATCTAAACACACTCTTGACATTTCTCCATGCTCCTTTTTACAAGGTTATACTCACCCGGGCAGATGGAGCTCGTCAGCCTTGTAAGGCAATCCATCTAAGAGAAGGTCACTCTAAACAAACCTACATCCTGAGACCCTCACTGCCACTGTCCAAGCTTGCTCGGCCCCGGCAGATGAACCTCAGGATTAAAGGGTGGGCTCAGTTCAGCGCACGCTGTGTCTCACCTAAAAAATCCACTGCGCAGGCTCGAAGGGTTAATGACCTTTCCCAAATCTTCGCTCGCGAAGACTGGCCATTATATTATTATTATATTATCATTATTATTTACTCACAGTGGTACATGTATAAGAGTTGCTCTGTTCATGGTACAGATTAAGTCTTCTGAAGGACACACTGGCTTGCCTCATAAGTGACAATGTTGTCCAGCAACAAGACTCAGGACCTTAACAAAATAGCATTTTCAGAAGCATTGCCATGCTTTCAGACTATCCTAGAGTAGCTTTCAGCCCATCTTCCTTATGCCAATGGGACATAAAGTTTACTCTGCCTTGGCATGGCCTGTGGAAGCTGCAGCAACTCCTTCTGGCCAGATGAAGGACATTGTAAACTGAAGACTTTGCTTGGGCATGCCATCTTTTAAAGAAAAAACCCATACCTACAAAAATACAGGAACGTGTACATCCATACAGGCACTTTGTATACCTACAAGACAAAAGCAGCGGGCTAACGGGGAAACTGAAATCAAGCTAGTGGTGTTATTACTTTGCCCTTTTCTGACTGCAAAGCAGCTCTGGGACTCAGGAAACCTGCTGCTTTGCTTTCAGTTCTGCCACACATTTGCAGCTCTGCCAAGTTATACTTCTGCCCATTTCTCACTGTAGGATTTACCCTGGCTTACATAATGTGGGTGTGGATACCCAGACAAACCAAACTTGCCCAAAAGCACACATTTGGTTCACAGTTCTAGATGCAAGTCCACATGAGGAGTTTTGGGAAAGTGGCTAGGACTTCAAAGCATCATCAGTATGAAGTACCTAAGGAACTGTTTCACTGTGTGCTGTGGAAAGACATGTTTGTCTGTCCTCAACTCTAGCTCACAGACATTCCTAGTCCATTATTAAACTACCAAAAATAAAATGCTTCTGATTCAGCTTTTTCTCTCGTGTCCTCTCCAGCTGCTGCCCAAGGATCCTGCACCAGTGAATGAGCTGTTCCTGTTTTGGACTGTGATGTTATTTCAGAAGGATGCACACAGAAGGCTCTGGCCATGAAGGGCATTTCAGTAGAGGTCTTTTTTAACCCTTACTTGACGGTGATAGGTCCTGGCAAAGAAATGTTGCTGTTGACATAGCTGAATGGAGACAGCTGTTGTTTGCCTCAGCCCTTGCCAGTTGAGGTCTTTGGTGCCACAGGGTTGTGAAATTGCATCAAGATCTAGAGTAGAGGTGATGAGCAGCTACAGAGTTATTGCATAGGGAATGAGGCCTGCATGGAGCCCTCTGAAGAGCTCGCTCTGACCAATAACGTATAGTAAACCAGAGAGGGGCCCAGTGCATGAACTGGCCCTGTGCCAGGCTTAGGTAACCATTTTCATGTTGATTAGACAACTGCTAATGCTGTGTATAGGAGGAAGTTTGTGCTGTGGCTGCTGATGCCAAACCACAGGCTCCAGTGGCTAATACATGTGAAATAGTAGCTGGCTGAGGGAAAGTGCACTTTTCCAACTACACTTACTGCATGTGCCTGTCCTTGGTGTGATTTCTGCAAGAAATGCAGGAATGACTGGCAGTCAGGGACACAGATCTGCAAATGGTGGCTGATCACAAAGAAACATTTATGGACACAAGTGTGAGATGCAGAGTGCGTGAAACAAGGATCCCGAAGAAAGCTAGGGTTTCCCCTTTGGACTCAGTTGTTTTTTTTGACAGTATACTTACAATTAGAATGTTTCTGACTATTATTACATTACTTGACCCACCTCACCATCTTTAGTCCTGGCATGTAAAGTCATATTCTGAGGTCAGATCACCTGATGGGAAAAGAAGGTTTATATAATTAAATACTTGCAAAATGGTTTCAGTGTCTGAAGGCAAAGTGGCTCAGCCTCCAAACTTATTTGGATGTTGGTGTGCTCCATGACATTTCTGCTAACAGCACTCTGCACCTTCACACCTTCTGTGAGGGTGTCAGTTAAGAATGTCAGTCTGATGATAGGCAGGGACAGCAATAGAAATTAGGGATGCCACAGGGTCTCATATCTCTGCACTGATTGTGTGCATCACACTTTGTGTATGTGAGAGGTTCATGCTGTAGGTATATCTTCGGTCTTCTTTGCCATGCACTCCCAGGCTAACCGCATTTTAAAAAATTTGGACCTGTGTCCAAAATCAGTAAGCACTTGCAGGAGAACCAGAAAGCTTTGTCCCCTCCCTTTCTCCCCCTCTTTCCCACCCTGCTGCAACAGATTCCCACCTTGTCATCTTATTTAAGAAGACTGTAGTTTTTTCCTTTTTTTTTTTGGTGAGTGGGGGAGGGGAGAAGAGAATTTTCTTATTTACATTGTTCATCAGAACAGGGACACTGGTTTTTTTATCTCTTTTATCTCATCTTTACCCATTAGCATGTTCTGAATCCCTTGCAAGACAGTAGTTTCCAGACACTCAGACACTTCAGATTTAAGCTTGAAAGAATTTGGGAAACAAGTAGCTTGGGTTTAGTGAGGAATGTTAGGATGCCTGAAGAAAAGGCATGTTACCAACACTGGTTTAAATGCATTTTTAGGGTATTGATTTGTTGGAATTCCCTATCAGAAGAAGCTGCTTCCCAGATCTGTGACAAGAGACCTTATCTCTTTGCTAAAAAGATGTTTAAACCTCATCTGCTGACCAGCATATTAGCGAATAGGGAGGAAGTTAAGGAAGCTTAGTCTCTTAAATGATATTACCAATTTCTCCACTGAAAAAAACTCAAACATCACATTCAGGATGTTAGGAAGGCATTAGCAGATGTCAGACTAAGTTGGAGAAGTGGTCTGAAAACCAAAAACGCTTTTCCTTTTAGCTGTGTCCCCTTCTCCCATAATGTGGCATCATGTTGCATATCTCCAAGGTGTTTACACACTTCCATTCCCACTTAGACTTAAAATATAGGTCACTGGGGACAATGTTGTGATGCTGAAATATAAGAGAATATATGTCAAAATGGAAATATGAACTCATGTTTGCTAGGGTTATAATCTTAGCCTTATCTTGAGACTTCTTGCAGGCATATGGACTATCTTCCAGACATCTCTGGAAACACAATCGGGTAAATAAATAATTCTGCTACATACTTCCCTCCAACACAGAAACATACGTGCACTGCTCAGAACTATATCTTACAGTGGAACAGGCAGCTGGTCAGGCAGCAAGGGGACAGGCTGGCCTTCTGCCTTGGTCTGAATATACTTGGTATGTTTGGTAGGTAAAAGTATCCCAACAGTGACACTGGAAAAAGCCAGAGACTGGCCACAACTTAATCTGCACTCTTTGTTTGAGGCAGCACATGCACTTGCAATGGGGTTATCAACTGACCAATTAGATGTGAACCTTTCCCCATTTCACCAGTGAGTTTGATTTTCCATTATAAGAATTACCTGGGAAATACTTGAACACTTGTCAGGTAATGGCAAAGACAGTGATGACCACTTCTCTAGCACTGGCTTTGCATTTATTTTCTACCATGTTCCTTGAGCCACCACTGAGAAGCTCCCCAGAATGACCTTAACATTCAGCCCCTTTGCGATATAAAGAAAAACCCCAAGAGTGCTCTGACCTCTGCATCCCACATGTCCCACAACGCCACTACTTCCCTCCCCCTGTGCCACCACCTTTCTCTCCCCACCCCTGAAATACTGGCAAGTACACAGGAGAGCCTTTCCAGAAGTACCTGTGAACTCCCCCAGTGCCTCTTGTTCTTCCACCTTCAGGAGACAACATGCATCACAGCAGTATTGCAGCTATGCCCAGGGTGACAGGCAAGGCTGTTGCTGCCCACCTGCTGAGTTCAACCAGTACTGACTTACTCCTATGAAGGAACTGATCTGATCTCTCCTCTGGCCCAGACACTGATTTCATAAAACTAATGTGCATTTAACACTTTTGAAAGAATTTTGCCTTTCTTTCAGATCTGGGTGGAAAGGATTAAAGGTTGATGGGGGGAGGGAAGAGGGGAAGGGGGCTGATTTGATAGACAGACAAATAGACAATGTGATTGCATCAGTGTCATTTCCTTAGGAAACTGAGCTAAAAATAAATGGCTTTATTCACCTCTGGGAATAAAGCAGAATGTCTCTCACATCTTTACAAAACATTTGTTTCTATGTATACTTATAAATAGTCATGATGAGAGAGGAAGTTTGCACTGGATTTTGAGCAAAGAATTAAAAGGAAGAGCAGGAGGTGCATGAATTTCCAAATCTGGGATCCTTTTAGGAATATGGAGGAATGAATGCAGGGCCTTGTACACCAATGCCCCATTACCCATGTGTATATGTTGCTGCCCTGCAAACCAGCTGCCCACTGGGCAATTCTTCGCACCCCCACAGAATGAATGCCCTTTTACTGCACCGGTGGTGAATGATGTGCTTTAGACCAAACCCTTCCTGCACTTTGAGGTCAGCATGCTCTCTCAGGTATAAGTGAGCAACACGGAAATTGCTGTATTTGTTCAGGTTTATCATCTAGAAATTCCTGTCCGATGGTGACCAAGAGAAGATACGACAGAGGAAATAATCCCCAAAATGGTCTCATCTATCATTAAGAGATTGTATAAGCCTTATAAATTTTACTTTCCTGCATTTACTTTAGACATTTCGTTATCTTTGGAAATGTCACAGGCCTCATTACAACCTTGGCCTTGATGACAGCCTGTAGCAGTAAGTTCATTTTATGCACGCTGTATATAAAATGCTTTTTGTTTATGATATTTAAATTTACTACCCTTCGTTGAACCAGTAGCACTGGGAATTTGGACTTTTATTGTCATGCTTAACAGACAGGGAACAAACTAGTTCCACATCCTCTAGAAACTTCTGATTATTGTAAGACACAAGTGATGACGTAACATCAAAAGAACAGTTTTTACAGCAGGGAATTCCCTCGTGGCAGATGGGCAGAACAGAAGCAGTTGTATTGTACATCTCCTTTGCTTGTGCACTACCTGTTAGCTTTTGTTTCAATCACCTATGCACAGAAGCCCCTTCTTCCGGAGACACACTAGAATATCCATTACAGGAATATTTCCCAGCCCCAGAAAACGCTGTACTGAGGACTGTCACTAGAGGCAGTCCTTGCCTTGAAGAATTTAAGTTTAAAATATGAAAGACCAGCACAGTATGGGAAAAAGGGTTGCAACACACCACTGGAAGATTAGAAAAGGAACAAACATCTTGCCTGCATGTATGACTGGGGCTCTTACCAGGAGTTAACCTTAACTCAATGTCAAACTTGATCTTGTTTCCTCAGGGGATGGGATTGATCCATCCTAACTTAAAAGTCAAAAATGAGATGTCTGAGCTCATGATTCTACAATCCCTACACAATCACCAAAAGAATTAGGCACTTCCAGGAGACCGTTCATGTGACCTATCTTAAATAAAAAGTAACAGTAATTTCTTCTGGTTTTGACTATATGCATTTGAGATTTCTTCTCACACTGGTTTAATATCCATGCCCTGCTCTACTGCTTTTATCAGAGTTACTCTTACTATCACCATCTATTCAAGATAGACTAAGACAGTCTTCTTGCTCATCTCTGATAGATGTGTCTCTGGTATGAGCAGAAATAGACCTTTACTTACATCTTAATAACAAAACATATGCCTATGCCTGTCTTAGGTACCTTATTTGATAAAGTTTTGAATTTCTCAGGTAACCTCTGAAAACTGTGTACTATAATTTAAGCCTAAATACTGGGAACTAATAATAATTCAAAAAGCATCTCAGACTTCACAATCATTTGCATATTCTCAGAAATTTTGCTCCTGACCTTACTTGTATAATGTTCTTGAAAGAAAACCACAGAGGTTGAAAAAACATCTGAACAAAATGGCAATGAAAGCAGCTGGGTTTTTTTAAGCTCAGTAGCAAACACCCTGTCTAATTATATGCAACTGCAATGAAGTCTGAGTCATGACTTGTCAGATGATCCTCTTGATGTGGCTACAAACTAACAGCTCTACACTGGGAAAGCAAGTGAACTGAAGACCTTAAAAAAGCACAAGTCTTCCTTGTTTCCCTGGTCCCTTGCTTTTCTCTCTTTTTCTGTGTATTACCTGATGTTCAATCAATCCATAGGGTAGAAAATGTATTTCCTAATATCTCGATAGTGTCATGCACATTTATGCTGCTGTACAGATGATTGATGTGCAAAGAATATGAGTGATGCTGTGAAAAGACAGAAGGGCAAAGTTAATATCCCATGTAAACTTGAATTGTATTCACTTTTTATAAACACTCTCTGAAAAAACATGTTGCAGCACTGGAAAAAGCAGGTCTTTGCTTATAACACTAGCAACATATATGGCTGGTACAGCCTGGCAATTCTGCTGATAGTTTTATGTCCAAGTAGCCACACAGGCAGGCCAGTCAGGGCACTGTATGGCTGCTTCACATCTTGCTCATTGACTTCTCAGAAACCTCTCTTGAAAACAAAATTCTCCATAGGATGCAACTACTGAGTTATTCATCGAAAGGGATGTGTAGGTTTGCTGATGTGATTTTATATTTTGTATTTCTTTGTCCATCCACTTAGCCTTAATAAGGCTGTCCCATAACTCAGGTATCTCCTGTCTAGAGGGCACCCTTGGGCAGTTTACTTCACTCCGGAGCTAACATGTTCTATTCTCTGACAGCACTGACTGCATGGGGATCATTAAAATCTTTACTGGGACCAGAGCAGATAAGCAAAGCTGTATCTGGATACTGTGATTTTGTGTTTTTCCCTTGTATTTCCTTGTACAAAGTATTATGGTATTATGGCTTGCTTTTTTTAAGAGATAGAAAATGATATACTTCCAATATGGCTGCTTGCAACAAACAGATTGTGGGCCAGGGGGAGAGACATTCAGTAGATAGAGGCTGTGAAGTTTTTTTAGTAGAGAGACATTGGGTTGCATTTGCCTCGTCTTTGAGTCACATTAAATATACACACTGTTAAAAGGCTATTGAAATGTTCAATGTCAGTGTTTCAAATGAAAATCAATAGCATGCTATTAGGCTAATTATATTGCTGTTATGCATCATTAAAATGTATTTAAAAGCTTTCAGCAGAAACCAAGAGATGGGATGAATAACAAGACAGTTTGAGGACGTGCAGCATACTTAGAAGGCAATAAAGAGTCAGGCACAAGAGGAACTTTGTAGGCAATTGGAAAGAAAGCCCTGCAAAAAGCTCACTGGGTGTTTCAAATGTATGGAAACATGAGAAAACAAATGATACAGAACTCAGCATACAGACAAATGAATGGAGCTGAACCACTGCTAGAGGAAAAAAAAATTGTGAAATGTTTTTAAAGATACTTTTATAAATGGGTCCTTGTGGTTTGAGGTTTTCTCTTTGCCTGGTCTATATAGATTGCTGTACCACAATGCTCAGTGATGTCCCTAAAAATACTGCTGACATTTTGCCTTCTTACACAAAAGGATTATATTAGGTCCTAAAAGCACATTTATAAATTTAGCTTTTTCAAGCATCTTTCAGGTCAAGTCATGTCAAAAAGTGTCACATCATCAGATACTCTAACATATGTCTTTTCTATCTGATATAGATTTCTAATGAGAAAATTTTTATTTACTATTTAAATACGGAGGGGGTGTTTATACATGAGTAACTACTTACATACACATACATACATATATATATATATATATATAAGACTAAGAGAGATTTCTTACTAAGTTTATGAAATTTTCTTTCTAAAGGGAAGAAATGGGAAGAAGTGACTCTCACAGTGGCTGGGAGTTCAAATGGGTAAGAAGCACAACAAATTTCTAGCACTACACAGATGTAGTCCTGTCCTTTTATACCTGATTGCCATTGAGCACATGTTTGCATTGTTCCCGGAGCAGGACTAGAACACAGACCACCCACCGTGCTGCATGTCACCAAACACACACTCACTGAAACCATCAGGCCTTGCTTTTGCTTCCTTCCCCTTGCAGTGAATCTTCAATCTCTGTAATTACACAAGGTAATACACCAGACATCTGCCAGATGTCTGCCAGAGGAGACGAAGAGTCCCCTCTACTCCTAATAGCTATAGCCTGTGCTGGAGTTTAAAACCCTGTAGGCAGAGGAAGAAGGAGAACCTAAATCTCCCACTTCCTCAACAAGAGTTCCCTAATCAACTCAGGATTACTGAATATTCTTTCAGAAGGTGGATTTCAAATTTGCAGCTTAAACATAAACTACTTCCTCCTGCAATGTTATCTGCATAGCTAAAGATTCAACTGAAATTGATTTCAGATTAAAACAGAACCATAAAGCACAAATCAAGTCATGGAGCCAGGGAACGGAAATAGTTCCATTTGAGTCAGATGTGCAATTGCACAGCTCAAATTAAAAACGCTGAGTGCTCAAATTAAAGTTCACAGTGAAGAGCTCCCGAGTGATGCACAGACTGAATGTTTTCACACAAAACGTATGCTCAGTTATTTAAAAATTACAAATGGATTAAAAAAAAAATCCTGTCTGAATAAAGAGCCACAAAAAAAAAAGGACAAATGAAAATATTATTTTGCTTCAAATAGTTTTTGGAGGAAAACGTGTTTCTGAGTTATCAAGGAAGGGTTTCCTCATCACAAGAAGAGTCTATGCAAAGATACATGTGCAAATAGCCATATTTTATGCTGCTTTTATGTGCCAATACGACCCTGGAGTTTCACCATTAATTTAAATCAGGCCAATTCCATCTCTCTGGAAGTGTCCAACACTCAAGAAAACATTAATTTACATGTGTGAGCATCTGCCATGTGAATACTGGCTTAAAAAACCAGAATTATCACTAAACTCACAGTAGTTAAAGGAATTCAGCAACAAACATATTTATTTCAAGTGTTCAGCACTTATGAAGCCATTCATGCAAGTGATATTTTTGGTGTTTCTTAAGTGCTTTTCAAGCTGTATCCAAGATGCCTTGGCAGCTTTGAGGGCTGACTAATAAGTGAAGATGTGTTCTCATGCAGTTATTCAGGAAGACTTTTAGGCATTGTTAGCATGCCAATACTGTTGATTACTCTAGGAATAACAAAATCTGTTTCTGCATTGGTGGTCCTATCTTGTGTTTTGAGTTGAAGAGATGAACTAGTAAGAAAAACATGCAATTGTCACTAGAAAGACACACATGAAGAAATGCATACAAAATGCTTCTACTCCTTCCTCTCTCTGATATGTTGCTACTTAAAATACACTGTAGACAGGATGGGTCACTTAAACTCCTATGGAAAGGAATTTGTG